>NW_016909447.1:98706-170590 GCF_001483705.2 Eufriesea mexicana
GCCGGACCCCTTCAATGTAATATGAATTGGAAGACAGTCCGCTTAAAATGAAAATGCACTGACTTCAGCAATTCCCTATCTCCATTGCTTCGCGCGATTCTATTTCCATTTCACCGACTTCTTGTGCAATGTGAAAGCGAAAAATCCTTCTGAACGAACCGATAAAAATATCTCTATTTAAATTGGAGTCATTACTTTTATTTAAAAATTTGCGTTTGAATGGTGCATCGATTAAGGAATGGTATCATCTATTGATGCATCGTTACAGCAATTGCTGCTTCTTTTGTGATGTCTAGAAGTACCAACTTCAATCTAGAAATATTATCACAAGGCAAGAATAGAAATTTCAGAATAATTAGTAATTAATTTTAGGCAAATTTGGGAAAGGAGGAATAGTATATTATTGTGTAGAACAAGAGTAGATATTTTGTAAAACTTGACATCGAAGACACACGTGTCACTCATATACTTTAAGCAAGATATAGCCACATATTGTGCAATTGTATCCAATAATCTCTGTCCGTTATGGAACTGAATTACGGATTAGAAAGTTACCTTCAATATAAAAGTTAGAAGTAACCATGTACACTAATTAATAGAGAAATAGATAAAGAATTGAGATACAAATGAACCAATATCTTCAACCTTTTCCCACAAGGAAATTATCTTCGTTAGGTATCAATGGATATCATTCGTAGCAACGGTCCTTACCCTTAATGCTGGAAAACGACGAATTGCAGATCAGTCGCTTAGAACAGAAATTTCGATATTAAGAATACTAATTCAAAATTTCTTTTCCTCCAATCAGTACCCCATTTTTACAAATCAGTCCCAAAATGATCTATTATCCTCGATTCTCAATTTTTACATATAAGAGGACGACTCCTTTTTCCAATTCGTTGCAATATTCCTCATCATAAATATTTATTATAACGAATTTTAAATTGGTCATATCTGGCATGGTAAATTCAATATTTAAAAGAATAATCCAGAATTTCTCCCAGAAGTAATGGGGTACTTCTCGGCACCTGCCATTCTATAAAAACTTCGCAACTTTAAATTTACCGATTACCTTCGTTACTCAATTTTTTTGCCATAAAATGACTATATTCCTTACCCTTCATGTTGAGTAATGACCAATTATGGATCTGTCATATCTAGGATAGTGTAGTATACTGTTTTAGAAAGAAACCACGAGTCGGCAATTGCCAAAAAATGCAACTCATAAACCGATCAATATTTTCTAGAAGCAAATGGAAAAGTTATTTTGGGTAACAAAATTAAGTGCCGTGCTCCCTATGGGTATGTGAAACGTAGGTTGGGAAAAGCATAAAATCATGGCCCTCGGCGACAAAGACATCGTCCTTAGAAATCAAGAGTGACCTGCACGAGCGCGAGTCGCTTGGTGTTCGAAAGAGAGACAAATTAGAGTGAGTCTCTGTCTGTTTTCGTTTCGTCACATGGTGTTCTTCCCTTCGCTAAAATAATTTCATAAATTTTGACATTGTGTTATTCCGTTATTGGTGTTACGTCAATTTTTGGCGGCGAAATGCTTGCTTTCGCCATCATACAATTTAATAATTCAGTAATATAGTAATTTAGAAATTCAGTAGCTTCAACATTAAGAATATTACTTCTGATTGCTCGAAAAATGTACTCAATGAAAATACTGGAATATTGATCATACTGCAGTATTAGAAGAGAAATCTGGCATATTAACTAATATGAAATCTTTAATTAAAGGTATGTGAATGAACACTTAATCCACAGTTGGTTTAGCATTAAATGGAAATACACTTCATGCGTGTAGATACAAAGAATGGGAGGAAATTATGTGGAAGCACATATACGTGATTATGTGGAAGTATGCGGAAAGTGAAATATAGTGGAAGATAAAAAGGGAACTGGAAATGTTAAATTTGACGTGGTGGAGTCTCTGAATTTTATTTCTTATAGTAATCGATAACATTTGGAATATGTATGGTAGGTTGTAAGTAATTCACTTTTTAACTTTATCTTCCCACCTTTTGTTATAACTTCTCTTCTCACAGAGGTTTAATTAGATCACCTTTAATTAGGACATTGCTACCTTTTGATACTCGTTTTGTAATTATTACAATGTTATTATGAATATTTCGTATCCTCCAATTTTTCGTTCTAATTTTCTCATAAAGCAGCGTAATTTTTCACGCTTTGAAGTCAGTATGACATTTAGAAGCCAGTAAAGATGATCTAGAGGCTCGAAAAGCCTGTTTACAATATTTTACCCTAATTCAACATGAAGCTGCACCCAAACACTGTATATATGAACAATATTAATACATAATTGTGTGTGAACAAAGCTCATAGTAATCAATTCCCGAAACTGTTGTCGGGACAAGTCGCTCCAATTATTTGTATACACGATAGAATAATACTGCACCAATTACGGTAGCTAATAGTAATTGTAATAGCATTACTCCGCGAGAAACTGCTTCTAGACACAGTAAAATTGAGACCACGAAATTTCAAAATCCACGAAACGAAATGGCCGTGTTAGACCTAGGGAATAAGCGTTGCAGCAGAAAGCTCAGGATAATGGTTATGCTAGCCGTCGGCACGCGGCGTGTATATTAGTCTCGCCGTGCACAGTAGGAAAATGCCAGTTCGTCAGCGTACGCTATGCGTTCTACAACGACGACATTACTACATTCCGGCGTCGTAAACATGGTATTTGCAACTAATGGATTTTCATAAAGATAACTGAATGTCCAGCAACTTGTTCCTGTGTTCAAGGACTTTCCATTGCATGCAACTAAGTGCAAACACATATCCACGCTACCTTAGCATTTGAGCAGTCGTAACTTTGCGAGGAGAGGTGCGAGAATATCACTTGCTGGCACTATATAGATTGTAAAGCCGTACACTTGCGTCCTTCGAACGAATCTTCGCTTTGACATTTCTGTGGTGGAAGGCGGAGACGGGTTCTCGGTTAAAAGATTGCGGAAGTCTTAAGAACACAGTTTCTTTTGTAGATTTATTCCTGGGACGCAAGTTGGGGAAAATCAGATCACTTTAGGGACACCAAGGAATTTAACGTACCATTTTTGACTGCTAGGTGATCTCTTTCCGAAGAAATTATTCCATTATACTCCTAACGCGTTTGCAATTACTTTAAAGACCAGATAGAATGTTAGTCGTTCTTATTCAGTGTGAATGGTGAGTGTTAATTGAATTGCATTCTGTGCATATTCCGCCATATAAATTATTTAATTAGTAACATGTCGATGGTGTACTTTTCGTTCAGTCTGAAATTACTTGGAAACGAAAAATGCCGCATTAACAATCATGGCGTTACATTAGTGGCTTCATAAGCCGTAACTGAACGTAATGCAAAAAAAGATATTTCTTTATTGAAACTGCCAGTGTTCCAATTTTTACAAATTTTCAGCAAGAAGCTGCCTCTGTCTTCTACAGTAAAACAGCGGTAACAAAGGTTCAATCTCGGGATGCGAAAGTAAGACTCACGATGGTATGCAAACGATATACATAGTAGCGTATGGTGCTAACCTCTTACATTACGATAGCGAGTCCACATTTTCGTGAGTTACACATACTAAATCTCATAAGTACCAATTGAACACGCAATAGGCTGAAACAACATGGTGCGTATATAAACGCGCGCGAGATTTGAATAAGTCCAAAAATTTTCAAGGTTTTATTTAGAATGAGATGGGTATGTAAGGTGCAAGTGAAGATTTAGTAGCAACGTCATGCTCAGCTTCTCGTAAATATATCAGGATGTAAGGAATTAAGGGAGCACTAGTAGAAGATTAGCATTAATTCGTACGTTACACCTGCCAAACTTCAAATCCAAAACCGTTTCCAATCATTTTACTTGTAATTCCCCATTGAATCGGCCATTGCTTTGACCACATGAGTATGCGATTTCGCGTCCAATATAAGTTAAATTAATTTTCCTATATTTTTCCATATTCCTCTTTCCATTTCGAATTAGTAGGTCAGTTAACCTGTGCTAGGTTAAGCGTTAAATATCAAATGACGATGCGTGGAATGTCGGAATGAGATAAGTCCACGGATTAATTAGTTCCCGATACCTCGTACTTAAGGAATTTCGTCGAATTTTCAGCGGGAAGTATACGAACCGCTATTCTTTCGCAACGACTTTATCGCTGAAGGCAAAGTGTTGAATATGTACTCGGTCGGGGAAACTCGTTCCACGTTCTAATTCCAATCCCTCCACGCCTCCTTTCCAGGATATATGACAACATACGCGTAATGGAATTAAGTAACGCGCGTTTCCGTCTGTCCTGGCGACACTGTATAATATTAGCTGCGCCATGCTACCAGCATTCCAACATTCTCCTGGCAAACGTGCGCGTGAACGAAGATGCACGTTTTCGCGCATTTGATTCGAATGCATTTTGCACTCGCTCGAGACGGAAAAACAAGAAACCAAACTGATGACTCAACGAACAGGAATACCAGAACTGGCTAGAGATTCGGTATCGGGGAGCCTTCGGTATGGTCTTGTATGCGTTAAATATACCACCGGATATCTCTCCCTTGATATCCTTGCAGGTTTTTTGCATTCAGTTCCGTCCTATCCTACAGGGGTACTTGTTATGGGAAGATTTGGTTATATACATGGCATGGATGCGTTGCTGGATCCTGGTAACTTTGCTATATCCATTAAGGCGATTTGGAATTCGATATTTTAATTAATGCTGGCTGTTGGACTGAATTTGCTGTTTAAGTTGTTATTTCACATTATTTTAATTATTCGAAGTAAAGAACCTCGAACATTGATTAACTAGATACTATAATGTGGTTTAGTCGGCGACATGAGATATTGCTCAATGTCGTAGCGTTTGCTAACGTCTTGTATATTTATTTATTTCTTTATCTGTGCGGGAATAACCGATACGAAGTGGTACCAGAAAACTATTACAGTGAGCCACATAGTTAACGATAACAAAGGAAAATAAGAGTAAAACAAGGAAATAAAGGTAAAAATAAAGGTATACGAATATACAAAGGGACGCGATGTGCACAAGTGTAAGAGAAAAGGAATTTTCTACAGAGAATTGCGATATAACAGCTGTTTTATAGAGTGAAGGGTTTGGCTGAATAGATATAAGGTAGAAACGGTATTGTTAACACTAGCAATGATTATGTTAATTTCTGAGTTGCCTGCAAAAACAAATTTATGTTTTTGTATGTGATGAAAGTGGTATCGTCTTGAATAAAATGTTGTATCTTTGATTGAGAATTTTTTTATTATATCAGGACCATTCATAATGCCATTGAGTACTTTACAAACAAAGAGAATACCAGAGATTTCTCTCGTTCCTTCTAAAGTTGTTAAAATGTCCGATGTGGGAATGAATTCTTAGGTACGACACGAAACTAGCTTAGGCTGCCCAATATGTCGTGAAGCTAAACGTAACAACAGGAATCGTACTATTCCTAAAGGGCTTGTATGCAATTTAAAGTAAGGTGCACAGATTCTTAGAATCGTTTGTTAGATAGTTTGGAATACTGTTACATTTCGTGCTTTGATTTATGATGCCAATTAAATTGAATTGACCTGTGTGTTCTCATTCAATGCTTTCTTATACTGAAATAGCTAGTCTTGTTGTATTCCATTCAAACTTTCAATCACTGTTATACTCTCATTTGGAACATAAATATACTTTACTTGGGAATTATAGATTATTTAATAAGTTTTTCAACTTTCGGTGAGAATTCATAATTATTACGAGATTTTAAGGAGGAATACGTTTTCAGGGAGCTATTGGAAGCGTTAGTATATATATTTTACCACAAGCAAGCTTAAAACTTGAATGCACTCCAACGTTATCTTATATTTACATCTCTCTACAATATATAAATATTATAATGCAGCTATCCGTATCATGTCACTACAATAGAGCTTAAACTCGATTGATATCTGTTCGTATCATACATAAGCGATGTACACAGATACAGAAACATTTGCAAACTAGGTAAAAGTAAATTTCCAAGATACCGGTGGGATTCAAATTTTAATTCTGACCCATTTCATGAAGAACGTTCATTCATTTTTCTCCGTATAAAAGCGAAATTATAATTATTCCTCAATTACTTACTTTCCGCTAGCATTAACATAAACGGAAATAGATTTTCAAATTTAATGTACGTCTCTCTATACGAATTTCAGAGAGAACTGGCAATTACGTAATATGAGATTGTTAGCAGATACCTCATTCAGTTTAGTTCGTAACATGGTTAAATCGAGTTTATCCGGTTTGCTTCAAATTATCATAATTGTTTTGTATTTCCTGGATATTTATTAAAATTTTTGAATATTTATGAAAATGAGTAAGCCTATGCAAAGTGAAAATATGAATGCCTCGCAAAAGAGCGTTTCGAAATCCATTAATCCCACGAGGATATATATGGCGACTGCGCAGGTTGTCCGAACTGAATTAAGTTGCGTGCATTATCTACATAAAAATCGTCGGGAATTTCCCAGCAGAAATTCGACATAAACGATTTGTAACTGAAACTATAATTGGAATGCTTGGTAATAAAATATGTGTGGCCCATGAGGTGAATATTATCATTGAACGGAATTGAAGCGAATCTTAGTTACAGTGTTGAAACGAATATTACTAGAATACAAGTAATAGCTATCGTTCAAAATTTTATAAGTGATGGCTAAAACAATAAATGAAGTTGAAATATGTTCCTTCGGGAGCAGATATAAGAGCTTCAAAAATGTAACGAAGTACAGTTCAGGAAGAAAATATATGCCTTTGTTTTTACGTGTGCAATCTTAGAATAAACTAGAATTATTTCCGACAACTAGCCGTAATACGTTTAGCAGTGTGAAGTAACGTACGCTTAATTGAGATGTGACTCAAGCGATGAGGACCATGCTTAAATTGTGGAACCCGAATTTATAACGAATATTACCAGCCGAAGCAATATAGAAACATTAGCAATGGTAAAGTATATTGGTATGCATAACGTAACATCCGATAGAATGCTGTCGCAAACGGAACAATTAGGGCGATGGAAAATCAGCGAGTAATTTACATAGAGGTATCAGGATTATTATACAAAAGCAATGTCACCCATAAGAGTAAAGTTCACAGATTGACACTCAAGAGGAGTCATACTTAATACGAGAAAGGTGACCCGACGTTCCTCGCAATGTCAACACCCTTGTTTAGCTTAAGTGACGGCTATATGGAAATAACTGAAATAGATGTAACTTCACGTGAAATATGGAAACCAATTTCTCTTGATTTTCTATTCCTATTTCACCATAAATAGCAACAACAGGAATTCATAAGTACGTACAAGGGATGTTTCGATGTGTTGCGTGTATATGGCACAAATTTTTCGAAGCGCAAATGGTTAGTAACCATAAACGTGACACTCATGTCAACAGCGTGCCGAGAGGACCATCATTGGATAGCGAAGAGCGTGTATCGTGGTAATAGGAGAGTGTGATCGGTGCGCGAACGGGACAAAGCACCTCCCTCGCTATTATGGCTCCCACGCACGTTTTGGTCTAGTTGGAAGCTGTGCATTCATAGACGGGACGCGTGCCCTCGGCCTTTACGTGTGCCTTTGGTGCTGGAAGAGCAGATGCACGGGTCTCGCGACCTTGTCATAATATGGTTTCAATATGTCCTTTACTGGATCTCACTTATGCTACAGTTTCTTATGTTTATGGAGTACAAGACCTTTATTGGGTCGCGCTTGTGCTAGGATCCTTTTATTTAACGAGTATGGTACTGTTAATGTGGCACGCTATACCTATGAGTACAGAATGACTGACGACACAAATGAAATCAAACTGCGCATCAATTGCGTGAAGTGTGTGATACTACTAAAGTGTTAATATCCGATGCAGATCTGAAGAAGTAGTAAAGCTTTGCCGCAAAAAAATCGAAAGTTATCCTAACATTCGCTTAATCTTTCTTCCGTGCAGTTATAAAGCAGTAGTAATTCTTCGTCCGAAAATAACAAATTTTTCAAAAGTTCGCGGAAACCGCGATCAAGCAACTCAGCAATTGCTGGAAAAATGTGACATTGCTAGTATAGTGTTACTATGAGCAGATCGGTAGTAGTAAAAAGCCTTTACTCCAAAAAAACGGACTGTTCTAAGGCTTCGCTGAAACTGTATTCGAACTGCTCTGAAAATTCATGAAAGAAGTGTTATTCAGTGAATAACGCTATTCTGTGCTGTTTCGCGCATTTCTGCAGCAGCAGCGTTACCACATCGCACAAAGATCGATAGTTTCCTAAAAAATCGCTGAAGCTGCTTTCAAACAGCGCTCAAAAATAATGAATTTTGTGTTATTCGGTGAATAACGCTGTTCCCTCGGGAATTCATGAAGAACGTAGATGAGCCGGGAATAAGCCAACGCAATGGCTGTATAACTATGTTGAAGGCAATAATCCGCAGCGCATACTCAATTGCTTATATCTCCAGTTACAATTCATACATTTTTTAATCATTCTAGTACCTATATTGAGCCAAAAGTCGTCAATGAATGGATTATTCCAACGGCCATAGTTTTGTATTGGTGGCCGTACTTAGTACCGCATAGTCAACTGCAAAGCACTTTAGAAACAATTGATCTACACATTGATTTTTATAGAGTAGCTCTGGAAATTAAATCATCATTGTATGGATCAATGCGTCGGATACAGTTCTCTGCAGATGGCTATACTCAGTAGTGTACTCTCATTTGTCAACGTCACTAGCGACAATTGCTCTATCCATTGGATATCCTAGAGCTTCTGATCATCTTAGCAGAGAACGGAATTAACTAATTCACTTGCTGTAGTACCGTAGAGTTTGCTATTCTCTGTAACGTATTGCCGTTTGCCAGTATCACTAGCGGTAATTTATCTGTCCATTTATCATTCTATAATTGCTGTACAGATTTAATGGGCAGGGAATGGATTAATCCAATGAATATAGTACCATGTTGATGGTTGTAGTGAGAACTGTATTGCCACCTGTTAATATCCCCTGCTATAATTGATTTATCCAGTAATCATTCAAAAATTGCTTAAGATTGCTGATGATCAACGAAATGAATAGTCCAATGGAAATAGCACTGTGTAGATAGCTACACTCAGTAATGCATTGTGAAATATTTACGTGAGAAGTGATAACAGATCTATCTATTTATCACCCTAGAATTTCTGTAGAATTTAAATCATCAGTGAACAGACTGATCCAAATTATATAATGCTCTGTTGGCCGTTGTACTAAGCCCCGGCAACTGACAATTTTGAATATTTCCAGAAATAACTGATCTATGCGTTGATTACTCTAGAATAGCTGAGGGATTTACTTAACCCCTGAACAAATTAATACAACGGCTACAGTAAAGTGATGCTGGCTATACTAAGAACTGTATTGGCAGTTGTTAATTCATCAAGCGACAATGGTCCTGTCATATGTCAAATTAGAATTGCTATAAAAATTATACCTTCCGTGAACGGATTACTGCAACGGCTGCAGTGGCCAGTTTGGTGGATTCACTATGTACCGTAATGTCAGTTGCTAATAGCTCCAGCAATAATGGTATATCCATTGATTATTCGCGAATTGCTATGGAATACAAGTCATTAGTGAACAGATTACTCCAACTGATACAGTACGCTGATGAGGGATGTGCCAAGTAGAGTACTGTCAATTGTAAATATCTCTAGCCATTACCGACCTATATTATCGATGGTTAAATTAATCCAACGGCAACAGTCCAATGGTTATTTCTGTGCTCAACGCTGTGTTTCAGTAGTTAACATATTGAGTGCTAACGTACATTTCTGGTGTCATTCTGGAATTGCTATATAATTTACATCGGCATTGAACAGATTAAACCAACGGCAAGAGTGCTCCGTTTGTGTATGTTCAAGGTGCCGCCCCGTTAATTGTAAATACCACTAGAAATAACTGCTCAATGCATTGGTCACGCCAGTACTGCAGTGGAATTCAAATCGTCAGTGAAAGAATTAATTCAACGGATACCGTATTGTGTAGACGGCTGTGAGGTCTGCTGTATTGTCTATTATTAATATCAAGAGCGATAGTGGATCTGCGTTTTGTCACTGCATAACTGCTATGCAATAGACGTCATCAGTGAACAGATTAATCACACGGCTACCGTGCGGTTTTGGTGGATGTGCTTAGCACCATTCTGTCAAATCTAGATATCTCTAGTCACAACTGATCAATACATTGACAATTCTATAACTGCTGTGGAATTGAAGTTATCAGTGAACAAGTTAATGCAGTGACTACAGAGCTGAAATGATGACTATACTCAGTTCGGTTTTGTCAACCGTTTGTATCGCGGCAAATAATGGATCTATCTTTTGTCACTCTGAAATTACAAAAGACCTTGCATCATTAGTGTACAGCATAAATCAACGGCTACAGTGCACCGTCGGTTGACGTCTAAGCAGCGTACTGCCAATTGTATATGATTCTAGCCGAAAATTGTTTTTATATTGGTTAAGCTAGGATTGCTGTGGAATAAATGTCACTACTGAAGAAATGAATCCAACGGCTACAGTACCTTGATGATGGCTCTAATGGGAACAGTCGCAAATTGTTTATACCTCTAACGATATTGGATCTGTCCATTGCCATTGAAGTATTGTTGTGGTACTTAAATCAGTCAGCGTACGGATTATCCCAACGGTTAGAGTACTCTGTTGTTGGATGTACTGTGCACCATACTGCCAATTGTAAGAATGACTACCTTTAACTGATCTAAGCATCGGCTATTCAAAAATTACGGAGGAAATTTTATAGCCAGTGGACAAACAAGCTCCACGGCTACAGTATCGTTATGATGGCTCCACTCAGTACTGTCTTGTCGTAAGTCATTGTCTTCAGCGCAAATGGCTCTATTCGTTGACCATTCTACACTTGCAAAAGAACATAAGTGAACTGCGGACAGATGAGTTCGTTGACCATAGTGATGTGTGGATCGCTGTATTCGGTACTCTATTGTCATTTGCCAATGGCAGTACAGACATTTGATCCATCCATTGATCATTCTACATTTGCTGTAGGGATTAAGTCATTTGTGAACAGACTAAACCAACGGCTACGAATATCAGATGGTGGACGTCTTAAGCACTGTACTGCAAATTGTACATGCCTGTAGCCATAAAATATCTATATATTGATTATTCTAGACTTGCTGTGGAACTTAAGTCATCAGTGAACAAATTATTTCAATGGCAACAGACCTGTGACGTTGGCTGTACTCAGTACTTTGTTGCTACTCGTTAACATCTCGAGCGATAATGGAACAGTCCTTTGTCATTCTAGGACTGCTGTGGAATATAAATCTTCAGTGAATATGTTAATCAAGCGGGTACAGTGCTCTCTTGCTTGTTGTATTCAGCGCTGTATTAACATAAGTCAATATCTCCGGGGATAATTCCTCTCTCCACTGATCACTGTACAATTGCTGAAGATCTTAGATGATCAGTTAATTGATTAATACGACGGCCATACGGTTTTCCATATGGCTATACTCAGGACTGCATGGTCAATTGTCAGTATCCTTCGCGATAATTGAGATATCCTGTGATCATTCCAGAATAGCAACATAACTTGGGTCGTATTAGGGTAGATTGATGAAATGACTTCAGTTCGGCGGTGGTGGCTGTACTTGTCAAGAGTTAATATGTCCAAATACAACCGATTTATGCTTTCATTATCCTAGAGTTACTAGAGCATGTAAATCATCGGTCAAGGGATGAGTGTAGCGTACACGGTACCGTGAGAAGTGCGGTATTTGGAGTATTGAGATACTCCAATTGTCAGTACGGTGCTTAGTACATCCGCCAGCAGGGCACTGCAGCCGCTGTATTATTCCGTTCGATGCGGACTTAGATTTTATGGCTGTTCCGGAAAGGCAAATGGCAGATCCATTATCCCTCGAGGTGTTAACTATTGACATAACAGTAATGATTGCAAACGCAGTGTCTCAGTCATCATAGAACAGATTAATCCAACGGATGCAGTGCTAAGTTGGTGTATGTACTATGTTCCGTTATGTCAATTCTAAATATATCTAGCCATGACTGATTTATGCACTGTCTATTCTGGAAAATATGAGGACATTCTATGAACGGTGAAGGAATTAAACCTACGGCAGCAGTAATGTGAAGATGGCTGCACTAAGTACCGTGTTGCCAATTGTTAATGCCTCGAGGGCTAATGGATCAGTCATTTGTCATTCTAGTATTGTTACAGTATCTTAATCATCACTAAAGAGATGTATCCTTCTACTACAGTGCTATTTTCGTGAATGTAATCAGTACCGTACTGTAAATTGTAATCATCTCTAGCCATAAACGTAACATACATTGACCATTCTAGAACAGCATTAGTATTCAAATCATCCCGGAATTAACTATTCCAACGGCTACACTACAGCGACGATGGCTGCACTTGGTACAATGTTGTCCATTGCTAATATCTCGAGGATTAATGGATATGTCTTTTGTCCTTCTAGATTTGTTACTGAATCTGCACCGTCGTTGGTCACATTAATACTACGGCAACAGTGCTCTGCCGGTTCAAGTACTTAGTAACGTGATTTCAAATGGAAATTTCTCTAGCCATGACCGTAAAATTCATTGATCATTCCAAAGCTGTTTTTTAATTTATATCACCAATGAACAAACCAATCCGACGGCTACAGTACTCTGATGATGGTTGTACTCTGTATTGTTTTGTCAATAGCCAATTTCTCGAGGAATAATGGATGCTATCGCTGTCATTCTACAATTGCCATAAACTCTAAGTAATCATTCAATAGATTAACACTAGGGCTAAAGATCTCTGCTGGTAGCTGTACTAAGCAGCGTAGCGGCTATTGTAATTATTGTAGCCAAACCGAACTATATATTGATTTCTCTGGAACTGCTTTGGTGCCTGCGTCATTAGTGAACGAAGTAATTCAACGGCTATGATAGGGTGATGACGGCTGATCTCAGTACTGTGCAGTGAATTGTTAATATCAGGAGGTGCAATCGATATGTATTTCTGGTTCTAGAATTTCTGTGGAATATACATCATCAGTGGACAAATTATTCCAACGGCGACAGATCGAGGATGTAGTAAGCATCGTGCTGTCAACGGTAAGTATCCATAGCCATTACTGTAATATGCACTGATTACTGTAGAATTGCTGTGCCATTTATATCGTTGATGAACAGACTAACCAAGCGATTACAGTACAGTCGCGATGGCGGCTCTCATTACTGTGTTGTCAACAGCCAATATCTCGGGGAATTATGCGTATGATCGCTGTCATTCTGGATTTGCTATAAAATCTAAGCCACCGTCGATCAGATTGATCCAGCGGCTACTCTCCTCTGCTGGTAGATGTACCTAGTGCCGTACTGTCAGTTGCAAATATCCCCAAACATAATCTTACTATGCATAGTTTATTCTAGAAAAACATTGTAATTCACATCATTAGTGAACAAAGTTGTCCAACGTCTTCAGCAACGATGTGGTAGCTGTACTCTGTACTGTGTTGTCAACTCTTAACATCACGATGGGCAATGGGACTGCATTTCTCATTCAGGGATTGCTGTAGGATATACATCATCAGTGAACATATTAGTACAGCGGCAACAGTGGTCTGTTGATGCATGTACCAAGTCCCGAACAGTCAATTGCAACTTTCCCTAGCCACAACCCTACTATGCACTGGCTATCCCAGAATTGCTTCGGAATTTACATAATCAGTAGACAAACGCTTTAACCTCTACCGCACTGCCGTCATAGCTGCATTCTGTAGTGTGTTGACAACTGCTTGTTGCTCGAGGTGTAATTGATATGATCGCTGTCATTTTATAATTGCCACGAAATCTAAATCATCATTGAACGAATTAATACAGGAGCTACACAGCTCTGCTGGTGGACATACTAATTCCCGTACTCTCCATTGCAGGTATCACTAGCCATAACCGTGCTATACATAGGCTCTCTGGTATTGCTTTAGGGTTTATATAGTTAATCAGCAAGGCAGTCCAACAGCTACAGTACTGAGACAACGGCTATACTCAATACTGTCCTGTCAATTGTTAATACCTCGAGGGATGACGGAACTGTCTTTTGTCACTCTGGAGCTGCTATAATATGTGAAACACCATTGAACATATGAATACAGAGGCTGGTGTGCTCTGCTGGCGGACGTATTGAGTAGCGTGCTGCCAACTGGAAATTTCTCCTGCCATAACAATACCATACATTGATTATACCTGAATTGCATTGTACTTCTTGTTATCAGCGAACAACGTAGTCCAACGGCCAAATTTATGTGATGATGGTTGCACTCAGTGCTGTGTTTCGAATTGTTAATGTCACGAGGGAAAATGCGTTCGAATTTCATAATTCTAGAACTTCTATGGAGCCTAAATCATTATTCAACATTTTAATCCAACGGCATCAGTGCTCTGTTGGTAGTTGTAATATGTAACGTACTGTCAATTATAAACGTCCGTAGCCGTTAACGCACTATGCATAGCTTATTCAATAACAACTTTGTAATATACATTATCAGTGGACAAAGTGGTCCAACGCCTACATTAATATGATGATGACGGCACTCGGTACTGTGTTGTTAATTGTTAATATCTAGACGGGTGGAGGATGCGTATCTTGTCACTCTAGAAGTGTTATCGTATTTAAATCATCATTGAGCGGATTCATCCAACGGCTACAGTGCATTGTTGGCAGATGTACTATGCACCCTACTGTCTATTGCGATTATACCTAGACATAGCCGCACTATTCACAGGTTATTCTATAGTTGCTTTGGAATTTACATCAACAGTAGACGTATGATCCAACGTCTACAGCACTGTTATGATGGCTGTTCGCAGTACTGCGTCGTCAATTGTTTATACCTCGAGGGATAATGCATCTGGCTTTTTTCATTCTAGCAATGCTGCAGAGTGTTCATCATCACATGACAGATTAACCCAATGGGAACTAAGATGTACTAAGTACATACTAAGTACAGTACCCTCAACAGTCAATTTCAGTAGCCGAATCGTTCTATACATATGTTATTCTAGAATTGCTTAGCAATTTGCGTCACCATGGAGCAGAGTAATCCAACGTCTACGGTTCTATGATGATGGCTGTACTCAGTATTGTGTTGTCAATTGTTAATCCCTCGGTGGATAAGAAGTCTGCATTTTTTTTATCCTAGATTAGATATGAAACTTAGTTCATCTTAGGACAGATTATTCCAACTGCTACAGTGCTTTGTCGGAGTATGTAATAGGTACCGTACTATCAATTGGAAATATCTCAATCCAAAACCGTAATATGCAATGGTTAATACGGAGTAGCTTTGGAGTTTGCACCATCAGTGAATAGAACATTCCAACGGCCACGTTTCCGTGATGATGCCTGTACTCAGTACAGTCTTGTCGATTGCTAATGTCTCGAGGGATAATGGATCCCAATTACTCGTTCTAGAATTGCTGTAGAGTTTACAGCGTCAGTGAACAGATTGAACCGACGGCAACAGTGATCTATTGGAAGAGGTCCTATATGCCGTACTGACAACTGCGTGTATCATTAGACATAACCGCAGTAAACAATTGTTACTCTAGGATCACTTCCGAACTTGCATCAGCAGTGAACAATGTAGTCCAACGTCCACGTAGCTGTGACGATGTCAGTACTCAGCACAGTGTTGTCAACTGTTAATATCTCGAAGGAGGGTGGATCTGCGTTTCTCGTACTAGAGATGCTGAGTAACGCACACCATCCGTGAACAGACTAATCCAAAGGCAATAGTGGCCTATTGGTAGATACACTAAGCACGGTATAGTCAATCGTATATATTGCTTGCCGTAACCGTACTATTTATAGGTTATTCTAGAATAACTTAGGAATTTACATCACTAGTGGACAAGATAATCGAACGGCTGCGGTAATATTGTGATGCCTGTACTCAGTACCGCTTTCTCAATTGCTAATATCTCGAGGGATAAGGTATCTGTGCTTTGCCATTCTAGAAATGCTACAGAATACAAATCCTAAACGACCAAAGTAGTCCAACGGCTGAAGTGCTGTGATGATGGCTCTAATCATTACTGTGATATCAATTGTCAATATCTCGAGGGATAATGGATATGGCCTCTGTCATTCTAGAATTGCTATTAAATCTAAATAAGTGTTGAACGTGTTTATACAACAGCTACAAAGCTCTGGACGTGGATGCACAAAGAACCATACTGCCTAGTGCATGTATCGCCAGCAATACACGAACTAATTATGGGTTTCCCGGAATTGCTTTGGAATTTACATCATCAGTGAGCAAAGTAGTCCAACGCCTACAGTACTGTGATGAAGACTGTACTCAGTATTGTGTTGTCAATTGTTAGTATCTCGAGGGATAACGGGTCTATCGTTTGCATTCTAGAAAAGCTGCAAAATATGATTTATCAGTGAACAGATTAATCCAACGGCATCAGTGCTCTGTCGGCAGATGTACTAGGTACCGTACAGACAACTGCATATATCACCAACAGTAACAGCTATATTCATTTTCCATTCCAGAATTGCTTTGGAACTTGCACTATCTGTGAACAAAGTTATTTAGCGATTATAGTACTGTGACGGGGGCTGTACTCAGCACTGCGTTGTCAATTGTTAATATCTTGAGGGATAATGCAACTGCCATTTGTCTTTCTGGAACAGCCATGAAATCTATATCAACTCCGAGAAGAATAGTACGGCGGCTGTTGTGCACTGCTGGTGTAAGTTCTAAGCACCGTACTGACAATTAGAAATAACTTCGGACATAACCGCAATATACATTGGATATAACAGAACTGCCTCGGAATTTACATCATTAGTGAATATAGCAGTTCAACTGCTACATTACTGTGATGGTGGCTGTACTCAGTACTCCGTTTTCAGCTGTTATTATCGCGAGTTACAGTGGATCCGTACTTTGTCATTCTGGAAATGACATAGAATGTATATCCCCATTGAGCAAATTAATCCATTGACAACAGTGCACTGTTCGCAGGTGCAATAATTGCCTTACTATCAATTGTAAATGTCGCTAACCGTAACCGCACAATACATAAGTTATAACAGAATCACTTTTAAATTTGCGTTACCTGTGGTCATAGCAGACCAACAGCTACATTACTGTGATGGCGTGCGTACTCATTACTGTGCTGTAAATTGTTACTATCTCGAGGGTCTGTGAATCTGTATTTTGTTGTTCTACAATTGATACCGAATTTGAATCATCATTGATCCGATTAATCCCACGGCAACTCTGATACATTGGTGGAGGCAGTAAGTACCGTACTGTCAATTGGAAACATCTGAAGACAACCATAATATACATTGATTACTGCAGATTTGCTTTGGAATACACATCGTCAGTGAGCAACATTATTCAACTGCGAAAACATTGTGATGACATCTGTATTAAGTACTGTGTTGTCATATGTTAATATGATGTCTCGAGGGATAATAGATCTGCATTTCTCGTTCTAGAATTGCTATGGAATATAAATCACCAGTGAACAGATTAAATCAACGGCAACAGTGACCTGTTGGAAGTTGTAGCTTACGCCGTACTGCCAATTGCAAATACCACTAACCGTAACCGCACAATACATTGGTTTTGCTAGAGTCACCTTCGAATTTTCATTATTAGTGAACAATGTAGTCCAACGGCTACATTACGTTTACGGTGGGTGTACTCAGTATTGTGTTGTGAATTGTTACGGTCTCGAGTGTCAGTAGATCTGTACCTTGATACTTTAGAATTGATACAGAATTTAAACCGTTTTTGATCATATTAATCCAACGGCAACTCTGACATGTTAGTCGGCGTAGTAAGAACCGTACTCTCCATTGGACACATCTGAAGACAGCCATAACATTCATTGGTTACTCTAGAACTTCTTTGAAATTTATATCATCGATGAACACTCCTATACAACGACTACAGTACTGTGACGATGGCTGTACTCTCTACGGTGTTGTCAACGGCTAACTTCTCGTGTGACACTTGATATGGGTGCTATCGTCCTAGAATTGCTGTGAAATCTAGATGATCATTGTAGAGATACATCCAACGGATACACTGCGCTGCTGGTGGACATAACAATAACCGTAATGTCAATTTCAGTTCTCAATGACCATAAGTATGCTATTCATAAGTTATACTCCAATTGCCTTAAGATTTACTTCACCGGTGAACAAAGTGGTCCAACGGTTACAATACTGTGATGATGCCTCTACTCAGTACTGTGCTGTTCGTAATTAATATCTCGTGGGAAACTTGATCTGCATTGCGCCATTCTAGAATTGCTAAGGAACATATATCATCATTGAGCAGAATACACCAACCGTTACGGTGCTCTTTTTGTGGATGTAGTGGGCATCGTGCATTTAATTGTAAATAACCCTTGTCATAACCGTAATAAAGACTGATTATTCCAGAATTTCTGTGGATCTTGCAACATTGATGAACGAATTATTCCAACGGGTACTGCAATATGATGATGGCTATAGTCAGTACGGCGTGGTCAATTGTTTAAATCTCGAGGGATAATGGATAATCGTCCTTTTATTTTAGAAATGCTGCTTGTTACACATCGTCCGTGAAGAGGCTAATGCAATTGCCAAACTGCTCTGCTCGTGGATGTACTAAGCATCGTACTGCCAGTTGTAAATATCCCTAGCCATAACAGTACCATGCAATGATTACTCCAGAATTTCCTTCGAATTTACAGCATCACAGTACTGTAACAGTTGAACCGCTTTGTTCACTCATGATGCGAGTTCCAATAAATTAAATATAATCAACGTATATTACGGTTATGGCTGGAGATATTTACAATTGTCAGTACGTCATATGGTACATCTACCAATAGAGCGCTCTTGCAGCCTGATTAATTTGTCCAATGATGATTTAGAGTCTATAACTATTCTAGAGTGTGAAAACACAGATCCACTGTCCCTCGAGTTGTTGACAATTGACGACACAGGACTGCGTATAGCCATCATCGCAGTCATGCAGACGTTGGACTACTTCGTTCATTGATGATGGAAACACCACAGCAATTCTGGAATATTCGGTGCATATTAAGGACATGTCTAGAGACATTTCCAATTACCTGTACGGTACTTATTACACCCAACGATATAGCACAGTAGACGTTGAATTACTCTGTTCGGTGACGATTTGAATTCTATAACGGTTCTATAATGACATAAAACAGATCCACTGATCCTCGAAATATTGACAATTGACGACAAAGTAATGAGTCCAGCCATACGCACTGTACTGTAGCAGTTGGTATACTTTGTTCACTCATGACGTAAACTCCAAAGCAATTCTGTTATAATCAATGTATATTACGGCTGTGTGTTGAGATTATTACAATTAACAGTACGGTACTCGTTACATCCACCAGTGGAGCACTGAGACGTCCGTATTAATCTGCTAAATCATATTTTCGATTCAGTAACAGTTCCAGAATGACAAAAGAAAGTTCCATTATCCCTCGGGATATTAGTAATCGACAACACAGTACTGTGTACATCCATCATCACAGAAATGTAGCGGTTGCAATACTTTGTTCACACATGACGTAAATTCTAAAGAGATTCTAGGATAACATGCATATCGTGCGGTCATATCTAGTGAAATGTACAACTGACAATGCAGCACATAGTACAACTCTCAAGAGGGCACCGTTGCAGTTGGATTGATCTGTTCGCTGATGACATATACACACGGCAGTTCTAGAACGAGAAATACATGTCCATTGTTCCCCTAGACATAAACAATTGACAACACAGAACTGAGTACAGGCATCATCACAGTACTGTAGCCGTTGCACTATCATGTGCACTGACGATGTAAATTCGAAAGCAACTCTGGAATAATCCGTGTACATTATGGTAATGGCTTGGAAATCTTACAATTGAGAGTACGGTACTTACTACATCTACCAGTATAACACTATAGCCGTTGGATTCATTTACTCTATGATGATTTAGATTCTAGAACTATTCCTTAGTGTCAATATAGGGTTTCACAGAACCGCGAGATATTATCAACTGACATAATAGAAAAGAGTTCTCCTATCGTCGCAGTACACTAGCCGTTGGACTACTTTGTTCGCTGAAGATGCATATTCGAAATAGACTTTAGAAAAATCTACGTAAATTGCGGCTTCGTCTAGTGATATTTACAATTCACTGTACGATACTTAGTAAATCTATCAGCAGTCCAGTGCTGCCGCAGTACTAATGTGTCCAATGGTGATTAGGACTGAATAAACATTCTGGAATAACAAAAGTGGAATCCATTACCATTCGAGATATTAACAATTCGCAATACATTACTGAGTACAGCCATCATTAGGGTACTGTAGCCGTCGGACAATTTTGTTGGTTCATGATGTAAGTTCAATGTCGATTCCGTTATAGTAAATGTATACTACGGCTGTGTCTGTAGGTACTTCCAGTCGACAGTGCGGTACTTACTACATCCACCAGCAGATCACTGCGGCGTCTGTATTAGTCTGTTCGGTGAAAATTACGATTTCATAGCAATTCTAGGATGACAAAATGCAAGCCCACTATCGCTCGAGATATTAGCAAATAACAACATAGTACTGAGTACAGCCATCATATCAGAAATGTAGAGGTTCGGATACTTTGTCCACTGATGATGTAAATTCCAAGGCAATTCTAGAACAATCAGTGCATATTACGATTATGGCTTGACATATTTCCAATTACAAGTACGTTACTCAGCGCATCCACAAGCAGAGCACTTCAGCCGCTGGATTAATTTATTCCATGATGATTATGGCCCCATGCATATTCTAGAGCGACAAAAGTCAGAGCCACTGTCCCTCGTGATATAAACAGTTGACAACACAGAACTGAGTACAGCCATTAGCACAGCATTATATCCGCTGAGAGGCTTTGTTCACTCATAATGTCTGTTCCAAACCAATTCTAGAATTGTCAACGTTTACTACGTTTATGGCTAGAGATATTTACATTTGACGGTACGATAAATCGTACAACTACCAACAGAGCACTGTCGCAGTTGGGTTAACTGTACAATGACGATATAGATACTTTAAAGGTTTCAGAATGACAAAACACATGTCCACTACCAATCGAGATATTGACAATTAATTATATAGTCCTGAGTTCTGCCATTGTCACAGTACTGTAACCGTTGCAATACTTTTTACACTGATGATGTAAATACGAAAGAGGTACTAGAATAATCCATGTATGCTACTCTTATGGCTTGAGAAATTTCCAATTGATAGTACGGTGCTAAGTATGTCCACCAGCAGAACGCTGCAGCCGTTCTATTAGCCTGTAGGTTGCTTCGTTAGACTCTGTAGCAATTCTAGAATGACGAAAGGCAGATCAGTCACTTCTCGAGATATTAAGAATTGACAACACAGTACTCAGTACAGGAAAATCACTGTTCTGTATCCAGTGTACCACTCTGTGCACTGACGATGTAAGTTCGAAATCAATTCTGGAATAATCCATTTGTATTACGGTTATGGCCCGAGGAACCTCCAATTGAGAGTACGATACATATTACATCCACCGGTATAACACTATAGGCGTAGTAATCATCTCTTCAATGGTGATGTAGAATCTATAACAACTCTAGAATGTCAAAACACAGATCCAAGTACCATCCAGGTTTTGACTGATTGCGTAATAAAACTGAGTTCAGCCATCATCAGTGTACTTTAGCAGTTGGATTACTTTTTACTCTGATGACGTAAATTCGAAAGTGATTCTAGAATAATCCACGTATACTACTTTTATGGCTTGTGATACTTACAGTTGACAGTACGGCAGCTAGTACATACTTCAGCAGAGCACTGGAGCCGCTGTACTAATCTGTGCAGTTACGGTTTAGATACAATGGCAATTCTAAAATGGCAATAGGCAGATCTACAATTCCCCGAAACATAAACAGCTGAGCACACGGTATTGGGTGCAGCCGCCATCACAGTGTCGTAGCCGCTGAAGGACTTTGTTCACTAATAGTGTAAATTTGAAAGTAATTCTGGAATGATCTGTTTATTGGACGGTTATAGCAAGGGATATTCAAAATTAGCTGTACGGTAGATAATACGTACACCAATATAGAACTATAGCCGCCTGATTGAACTGTTCTATAATGATATAGCTCCTACAACAATTCTATAATTGCAAAATACAGGACTGTCACAGTACTGTTGACGTTGGACTACTTTGTCCACAGATGATGCAAATTCCAAAGCAATCCTGGACTAATCGATGTATACTACGGTTAAGGCTTGATATAGTTAAAATTGAGCGTACGGTGCATACTACATCCACAAATATATGACCGTAGCCGTTGGATTGACATGTTCAATGATGCTTTAAATTCTATAACAATTCCAGATGGAGAAAAGGCATATCCTCTAACCCTCGAGATGTTAGCAATTGAAAACACAGTACCCACTACAGCCGTCATCACAGTGACGCAGGCGTTGAACTACTCTGCTCACTGATGATGAAAATTCCAAAGTAAACCTTTAATAGAATATATATACTACGGTTATGGCTGGGGGGGTTTAGATTTCACGGTACGGTAGCTAGTACATCTATGGGCACTGCAACTTTGCCGTTGGATTAAATTTGTCACTCAAGTGATATATCCTACAGCAATTCTGGAACGAGAAGTACAGGTCCATTATCCCTCGAGATATTAACAATTGACAACAAAGTACTGAATACAGCCGCCACCACAGTAATGTGACAGATGAAATACGTAGTTCACATATAATGTCTGTTGCCATAGAATTTTGCCATAATAAACCTATAGAACGGTCGAGGCAACAGACATTTCCAACTGACGTCACGGTACTCAGTACATCAACGAGCAGAGGACTGTAGCCGCCTTTTTAACCTGTACAATGAAGACTTAGATTACATAGCTGTTACAGAATGACAAAACACGTAGCCATTATACCTCGAAATAATAACAACTGGAGGTACAGTACTGAGTACATCCATTAATACAGTAGTGTAGCCGTTGTGCTACTTTGTACAGTGGTGATGAAAATTCCAAGGCAACTCTGGCATGATCAATGTATATTAAGATTACGACTTGAAGTATTTAAAACTGTACGTAAGGTACCAACTACGTCCACTTATATAGCACAGTTGACGAAAGATTAACCTGTGTATTGATAATCTATTAACGTCAATAATTACAGAATGCCAAAATACAGTTCCAAAGACCCTCGTGATATTAACAATAGACAGCACAGTACTGATCTCAGTCATCGTCACAGTAATCTATCCGTTGGACTATACTGTTCACTGATGATGTATCTTTCTAAGCAACCCTGCAGTAAAGAATGTATACTAAGGTTATGCCTTGTAATGTTTAGAATTCACAGCACGGTAGCCAGTCCATCTACCATCACAGCACTGTTGTCGCCGGATTAAGCTTGTCACTCGAGTCATATTCTCTACAGCATTTCTAGAACGAAAAATGCAAATACATTATCCCTCAAGATATTAACAAATAACGTCACAGTACTGAGTAGGACCACCACCTAAGCAATGTAACAGATGAACATTCTTGTTCGCTGATAATGCCAGTTCCAAAGGAATTCTAGAATAATAAATGTATGGTACGATCATGGCTATAGATATTTCAACCTGACAGCACGGTGCTTGGTACCATCACCAGCAGAGGACTACAGCCGCGGTGTTAAATTGTACAATGATGATTTAGATTATGTACCCATTCTAGAATGATAAAAGAAAGATCCATAATCCCTCGAGGCATTAGCAACTGACAACACAGTTCCGAGTACACCCATCATCACGATAGTGTAGCCGTTGGACTGCTTTGTTCAATTAAGATGTAACTTGCAAAGCTATTCTGGAGTAGTCAATGTAAATTACGGTTGAGGCTTGGAATATTTAGATCTGGTCTCACGTACCTTACTACTATCACAAATATATCACTGTAGCCGTTGGAATTACCAGTTCTATGATGATCTAAATACTTTAACAACTCCAGAATGACAAAATACAGATCCAAGGAACCACTTGATATTGACAACTGAAAACGCAGTACTCACAACAGCCATCTTCACAGTAATTTATGTGTTGGAATACTTTGTACACTGATGAAGTATATTCCTGAGCAATCCTGGAATAAGGTATGTATACTATGGTTATGGCTATTGATGCTTAGAATTCACAATATTGCAGACAGTACATCAACAAACACGGCACTGTTGCAGTTGGATCAAATTTGTCGCTCAAGTTGTATATTCTACATCAATTCTAGGGAGAGAAATGCAGATCCCCTATCCCTCGAGGTATTAGCAATTGACTACAAAGTACTGAGTACAGCCACCACCTTAGGAACGTAACAGATGAAAGACGGTGTTTTCTGATAATTTGAACTCCAATGGTATTATAGAATGATATATGTATAGTACGTTTATGGCTTCAAATACTTCGAACTGACGGCACGGAGCTAAGTACATCCACCGGCAGAGGGCTGCAGCCGCTGTGTCAATCTGTTCAGTGATGGTATAGGTTACAACACTATTCTAGAATGACAAAAGGCAGAACCATTGTCCCTCGAGATATTAACAATTGACAACGCAGTACTGAGTACATCCATCATCATAGTAGTGTAGCCGATGGACTACTTTGTTCACTAATGATGTAATTTCCAAAGCAATTCTACAGTAATCAATGAATATTACGGTTAAGGCTTGAAATATTTTAAGATGAGCGTACCGAGCTCATTACATCCACCAATACATTACTGCAGCCAGCGGATTATCCTTTTCCATGACGATTTTAACTCTATAACAATTCTAGAATGACAAAATACTGTTCCACAGACGCCCGAGATATTAACAACTGCAAACACAGTACCTAATGCAGCCATCATCACAGTAATTTATGCGATGGAATGCTCTATACACTGTTGATGTATATACATATGTATTCCTGCAATAAAATATGTATTTGATAGTTATAGTTAATGATGTTTAGAACTCACTGTACGTTAGTTAGTACATCTACCAACACAGCGCTGCTGCCGTTGGATTGATTATGTCACACTAGTACTTTATCCTACGCCAATCCAAAAACGAGAAATGCAAGTCCAGTAATATAACGGATGAAAAACGCTGTTAAATCGTAACGTTAGCTCCAAAGGAATTCTTGAATAATAAATGAATAGTACAGTCAAGGCTACAGATATTTGAAACTGACGGCTCGATACTTCGTACATCCTCCAGCAGAAGGCTGCAGCCGCTGTGTTAATCTGTGCAATGGTCATTTAGACTTTGTAGATACTCTAGAATGACAAAAGTCAGATCCATTATCACTCGAGATATTGCCAATCGACAACACAACACTGGGTACATACGTCATCACTGTAGTGTAGCCGTTGGAGTACTTTGTACACTGATAATGTAAATTCCAATGCAATTCTGGAATTGTCATTGAATATTACGGTTAAGACCTGAAATACTTAGAGCTGAACATACGCAACACATTACATCCATCAGTATATCACTGCAGCCGTTAGAATAATCTGTCCAATGACGACATAAATTCTATAACAATTCTAGAATGAAAAAATGCAGATCCACTGTCCCTCGCGATATTAACGACTGAAAACACAGTACTCACTACAGCCATCTTAACAGTAATGTTTGTGTTGGAGTACCTTGTTCGCAGACGATGTAAATTACTAAGCGTGTCACCTTATTCATACACGCTATAGCAGTTCTAGAACGAGAAATGCATGTCCATTATCCCTCGAGATGTTAATAATTGACAATACAGTACTGAGTACAGCCTCCAGAATAATAACGTAACGGATGAAAAACGCTGTTCACTCATAACGCTGATTCCAAAGGAACTCTAGAACAATAAGTGTGCAGTACAGCCAAGGCTACAGGTATTTCAAACTGATGGCACATTACTTAGAACATCCACCAGCAGAGGACTGCTGTCGCTCTGTTAATCTGTACAATGGCAATTTAGATTTAATAGCTATTCTAGAATAACAAAGGACAGATCCATTACCCTTCGCGATATTAACATTTGACAACACAGTACCGAGTACATCCATCGACTCGGTAACGTAGCCGTTGGTCTACTTGGACCACAGATGGTGTAAATTACAATGCAATTACGGAATAATCTATGTATATTACGATTAAGTAGCGAAACATTGAAAAATGAATGCACGGTACTTATTTTATCCTCAAGTATGGCACTCCAGCCGTTGGATTCATCTGCTCAAGGATGACTCAGATGCTATAACAGTGCTAGAATGACAATAAGGGTCCACTGTCCCACGATAAATTAACAACTGGAAGCACAGTGCTATCTACAGCCATCTTCACATTAACGCATGCGTAGGAATACTTGTTTCACTGATGATCTAAATTCCTAAGTAACTGTGAAGTAAAATATGTGTACTACGGTTGTGGATAACGAAGTTTAGAATTAACGGTACGGTAGTTAGTACATCTATCAGCACAGCACCGTTGCCGTCGGATTGAATTTGTCACTATAGTTATATACCCTATAGCAATTATAGAACGAGAAATGCAGGTCCCTTATCCCTAGAGGCGTTTACAATTGACACCACAGTACTGAGTACGGACGCCACCCATATAATGTAGCAGGTGATGAACTTTGTACACCGATAATGTTAGTTCCAAAGGAATTCCAGAATAATAAATTCATAATACAGACATGGCTTCAAATATTTCCAACTGACGGCACGGTACTAAGTACATCCACAAGCAGATCACTGCAGTCGCTGTATCAATCTGCTCAATGAACGTTTAGATATTATAGCTATCCAAGAATGACAAGGAAAGATACATTGTCCCTCGTTATACCTACATTTGACATCACAGTACTGAATAATGCAATTAAAACTGTAATGTAGGCGGTGAACTACTTTGCTCAGTGATGAGGTGTATTTCAAAGCGATACTGGAGTAACCAATGTAGGGTACTGTTACCGCTTGAGACATTTCCTACTGACAGAACGGTACTTACTACATCCAATGGTATAGCACAGCAGCCGCGGACAAACCTGTGCATTGATGATCTATTCAAATTAATAATTTCGGAATGCCAAATGCAGATCCACAGACCCTCGAGGTATTAGCTATAGGCGACACATTACTGAGTTCAGTCATCACCACAGTAATCTAGCCGTTGGACTGCATTGTACGTTGATGATGTATATTCCATTGTAACCCAGCAATAAAGTATGTATACCACGGTTATATCTAGTGACGCTTAGAATTCACAGTGCGGTAGTTAGTACTTCTTCCAACACAGCACTCTTGCCGTTAGAATAGTCTTGCCACACAGGTTATTCACTCCACAGCATTTCTACGTCGATAAATGCCTGCCCATTATCCCTCGCGATATTAACGACTAACATCACGGTACTGAGTATATCCATCATCACGTTAGTGTAGCCGCTGAATATTTTGATCACTGACGATGTAAATTCGAATGCAATTCTGGAGTAATGGAAGCATATTACGGCTTAGGATTGAGATATTTAAAACTGAGCACACGGTACTTACTACAACCACCAATATATCACTGTGGCCGTTAGATTTATCTATTCAATGATGGTCTAAATTCTATAGCAACTCTAGAACGACAAAATAAAAATCATCTGTCCCTCGAGGGATTAAGTGTTGGAAACACAGTACTAACTGCAGCCATCATCGCAGAAATGTAGGCGTTGGATTACGTTGTTCACTGATGATGTAAATTCCTAAGTAATCCTGGAATAAGATATGTATGTTACTTTTATGTCTAGTGACGTTTAGAAATCACAGTACGGTGGTTAGGACATCTTTCAACACTGAAGTGCAGCCGGTGGATTAGGCTTGTCACTAAAGTTGTGTATTCTACAGCAATTCAGGGACGAGAAATGCAGGTCCATTATACCTCGGGTTATTAACATTTAACGACTCAGAGCCACCACCACATTACAGTTACAGATGAAAAGCGTCGTTCACTGATAATGTCAGTTCCAATAGAGTTCTGGAATAATAAATGCATAGTACGGTCGCGGCTACAGATATTTCCAACTGACGGCACGTTACTTAGTACAACCTGCAGCAGAGGACTGCGGCCGCGGTGTTAATATGTACAGTGACTATTTAGATTGTGTAGCAATTCTAGAATGACAAAGTCGCACTTACAATTGTCATCACAGTACCGAGTGTAGCCACCATAACAGTTATTTAGGCGGTGAAATACTTTATTCACTGATGTTGTGTATTTCAAGGCAATACTGGAATGATCAATGTACAGTACTACTGCCGGTTGAGATATTTCGTACTGCCAGAACAGTGCTTACTACATCCACTGATATAGCACAGCAGCATTCGGATTAACCTGAGCATTGATGATCTACATACTTTATTAGTTACAGAATGCCAAGGTACAGATCCACGGACCTTCGAGGTATTAACAATAGGCATCACAGTACTGAGTTCTATCTTAATCACAGTAACCTAGCCGTTGGACTACTTTGCTCACTGATGATGTGAATGCCTAAGTAATCCTGCAACAAAGTATGTATACTATATTTATGGACAGTGATGCTTAGAATTCACAGTACGGTATTTGGAACATCTACAAACACAGCACTGTTGCCGTTGGATTAAGTTTGTCACTCAAGTTATATATCCTACAGCAATTCTAGGACGGGAAACACATGTCCATTATCCCTCGATATATTAACATGTGAAATTACCGTACTGTGTACAGTCACCGCCATAGTAATATGACAGACGATAAACGTTGTTCACTGATAATATCAGTTACAAATGAATACAAGAATAATAATTGCATACTACAGTTATGCCCATAGATATTTCCAACTGACTTCACGGAACATAGCACATCCACCAGCAGTGGACTGCGACAGCTGCGTTAATCTGTACGACGGTGAGTTAGATTATATTGATATTCTAGGGTGACAAAAGGCAGATCCATTATCCCTCGAGGTATTAACAATTGACAACACAGTACTGAATACATCCATTATCACATTAATGTAGCCGTTGGGCTGCTTTGTTCACTGACTATGTAAATTTCAAAGCAATTCTGGAATAGCCAATGTATATTAGGGTTAAGCCTTGAAATATTTAAAGCTGATCATTCGTAACTTACTACATCCACCAATATTTCACTGTAGTCGTTGGATTAACCTGTTCAATGATGACTTTAGTCCTATAGCAATTCTAGAATGACAAAAAGCGGATCCGCTGTCCCTCGAGTTACTAGCTATTGAGACACAGTGAACACTACAGCCATCACTACAGTAATGTTGCCGTTGCACTGCACCGTTCACGCGTTATGTAAATTCCTAAGTAATCCTGGAATAAAATGCGTAAGCTACGCTTGTGGCAAATGATGCTTAGTATTCATAGTACGGCAGCTAGTGCAACTACGAACACAGCACGGTTGCCGTTGTGTTTAATTTGTCACGCAAGTTATATACGCTTCAGCAATTCCAGATGGTGACATACAGGTCCATTATCCCTCGAGACATTAACAACTGATAGCACAGTACCCACTATAGTCCTCGTCACAGTAATGTATTCATTGGAATACTTCATTCATTTATGACGTTAGTTCCTAAATAATCCTGGAATAAAATATGTACGCTACGGTTACGTCTAATGATGTTTAGAGTTCACATCAAGGTAGTTAGTACGTCTACCAACATTGCACTCCGTTGGTCTAAATGTGTCACTGTAGTTGTATATCCTATAGCAACTCTAGACCAGAGAAATGCAAATCCATTATCGCCCCAGTTATTAACAATTGACCAAACAGTACTGAGTACAGCAACCACCAAGTTTATGTAAGTGGTGAAAAACTTTGTACACTGATAATGTCAGTTCCAAGGGAATTCTAGAGTAGAAAAGCATAGTACGGACATGGGTACGGATACCTCGAACAGACGGCACGGTACACAGTACATCCACCAGCAGAGGACTTCAGCCGCGGTGCTAATCTGTAATATGGTGATTTAGGTTACATAGCTATTCTAGAATGACAAAAGGCTGACCCATTACCCGTCGAGAAATTAACAGTTGACAACACTGAACTGAGCACATCCATCTTCGCAGCATTGTTGGCGTTGGGACACTTTGTTCACTGATAACGTAAATGCCTAAGTAACCCTGGATTAAAATATGTACACTGCGGTTATGGCTAGTGAAGTTTAGAACTCACAATACGATAGCTAGTACATACACCAACACAGCATTGTTCGCGCTGGATTAAATTTGACACCCAAGTTATATATACTACAGCAATTATGGAACGAGGTATGTAGGTCCATTATCCCTCGAGGTATTAGCAACTGACAACACAGTACTGAGTACAACCACCTCCACAGTAGTGTAACTAGTGGAAAACGTTGTTCACAGATAATGTCAGATCCAAAAGATTTATAGTATAATAAATGTGTGGTACGGCCATGACTATAGATATTTCCAACTGACGGCACGGAGCATAGCACATCCACCAGCAGAGGACTGCGGTAGCTGTGTTATTCAGTACAATGGTGATTCAGATTACATAGCTATTCTGGGGTGACAAAAGACAGATCCATTATCCCCCGAGATATTAACAATTGAAAACGCAGTACTGAATACATCCATCATCACAGTAGTGTATCCGTTGGGCTACTTTGCTCGCTGATAGTGAGAATTCCAATACAAATGTCGAATATTCAATGTATATTTCGATTAAGGCTTGAAAGATTTGAAATTGATCGTGCGGTACATATTATATCTATCAATATGTCACTATAGCCGTTGGATTAACTTTTTCAATGAAGACTTAAATTCAATAACGATTCTTGAATGAAAAAATACAGTTCCACTGACCCTCGAGGCATTAACAACTGAAAACACAGTAGTCACTACAGCCATCATAATAGTAGTGTGTGCGTTTGAATACTTTGTTCACTGATGATGTATATTCCTAAGTAATCCTGAAATAATTTGTGCGTACTACGGTTCTGGCTAATGGCGTATAGAATTCACAGTACGGACGTTAGTGCATCTACCAGCAGAACACTGTTGCCGTTGCATTAAATTTGTCACCCTAGTTGCATACCCTATAGCAATCCTGGAACGAGGAATGCAGGCACATTATACCTCGAGATATTAAGAACTGACGTCACAGCACTGAGTATGGCCACCACCAAGGTAATGTAACAAATGTAAAACGTCTTTCACTGACAACGTCTGTTCTAAGGGAATTCTAAAATGATAAATGTTTGGTACGGAATTGATTGCAGGTATTTTGAAATGACGGCATGGAACATGGCACATCCACCAGCAGAGGACAGCAGCCGCAATGGTAATCTGTGCAACGATGATTTAAGTTACATAACTATACCAGGTTGACGAAAGGCAGACAAATTGTTCCTCGAGATATTAACTATTGACAACACAGTACGGAGTACAGCCACCACCAAGGTAATGTAACAGGTGAAAAACGTTGTTCACTGATTATGTCAGTTCCAATGGAATTCTAGAATAATAGATGCATAGTACGGTTATGACTATGAATATTTCGAACTTACGGCACGGTGCTCAGTACATACACCATCAGAGGACTGCAGCCGCGGTTTTAATCTGTTATACGATGATTTCGATTATTTAGCTTTCCTAGAATGAAAAAAGGCGGATCCATTATCCCTCGAGACGTTAACAATTGACAACAGAGCACTGAGTACAGCCACAACGATGGTAACATTACTGGTGAAAAACGTCGCTCACTGGTAACGTCAGTTCTAAACGAATTCCAGGATGATGAATGCATAGTACGGTCACGGCTATAGATATTTCGAACTGACGGCGCCGTACATAGTGCATCCACCAGCAGAGGGCGGCAGCAGCTGTGTTAATGCGCAACATGACGACTTCGATTACATAGCTTTTCTAGGATGACAAAAGACAGAGCCACTATCCCTCCAGGTATTAACTATTGACGACACAGTGTTGAGTACATCCATCACCACAGTAGTGTAGCTGTTGGGCTACTTTGTCCACCAATGGTGAAAATTCCAGAGCAATTATGGAATAATCAATGTATATTGCGGTTAAAGCCAGAGATATTAGTATTTATCGTACTGCACACATTACGTCCACCAATATATCGCTGTACCCGTTGCATTGTCCATTTCAATGATTATTTATGTTCTGTAACAATTCTAGAATAACGAAATACATTTCCGCCGACGCTCGAGATATTAACAACTGAAAACGCTGCAGACGCTATATCCAACATCGCAGAGATATAATTGTTGGAAATCATCGTTCACTGATGATACATGTTCCTAAGTGATCCTGGAATAAAGTATGCGTACCACAGTTATGGCCATTGATGTTTAAAATCCACAGTACAGTAGTTAGTTCATCTACCAACACAGCACATTTGCCGTCATATAATATTTGCCCCGCTAGTTGTATATCCTCTAGCAATTCTAGAATGGCGAAAGGCGGATCCATTATCCCTCAGGATATTAACAACTGACAACACAGTACTGAGTACATCCATCATCACAGTAGTGGACCAGTTGGACTGCTTTGATCACTGACGACATAAATTCCAAAGCAATTCTGAAATAGGCAATATATACTAAGGCCAAGGCGTGAAATATTTATAGTTGTAATTACGGAACATGCTACACCCACAAATATATCACTGTAGCCGTTGGAATAACCTGTTCAATGATGATTTAAATCCTATAACTATTCTAGAACGACAAATTACAGATACTCTGACCCCCGTGACAATAACAATTGGAAACACAGTATTGAATACATCCATCTTCACAGTGATATATATGCTGGAATACTATTTTCACCGATGACGTAAATTCCTAAGTAATTCCAGATTAAAATTCTTATACTACGGCTATGGCTAGTAACGTTTAGAGTTCACATTACGGTACATGCACATATACGAACACGGCGCTGTTGCCGTTGGATTAAGTTTGTCGCGATAGTCATATACACTATAGCAATTCTAGAACGAGGAATGCAGGACCATCAACCCTCGAGATAATTACGATGGAGGACACAGTACTGATTGCAGCCACCAGCACTGGAATGTAACGGATGAAAAACCCTGTTCACCGATGACGCCATTTCCAAAGCAATTCTAGCGTGATAAATGTATAATACGACCAAGGCTGCGGATATTTCAAACTGACGGCACGTTACTGGTACATCCACCTGCAGAGTGCTGCAGCCGCAGTGATAATCTGCGCAATGATGATTTAGGGTACATAGCTATTGTAGAATGACGAAAGGCATGGCCATTCTCCATCGAGGTAATAACATTTGACAACACAGTACCGATTACAGCCACCACCAAGGTAATGTAACAGGTGAAAAACGTTGTTCACCGATAATGTCGGTTCCAAGGGAAATCTAGAATAATAAATGCACAGTACGGCCATGGATATGGATGTTTCGAGCTAACGGCACGGTACATAGTACACTAACAGTGGACTGCTGCCGCTGTGCTGATATGTACAATGATGGTTTTGATTGCATAACTATACTAGAGATTGAAAAAAAAACCGATCCATTATCTCTCGAGATATTAACAATCGACAACACGGTACTGAGTACATCCATCATCACAGTAGTTTAGCGGTGGGAATACTTCGCCCACTGGTGTTGAAAATTTCAATGCAATTATGGGATAATCAACGTATATTACGATTAAGTCTCGAAGCATTTAAAATTGTTCGCGCGGTAAATACTACATCCACCAATATATCACAGTACCCGTGGGATTGTGCTTTTCAATGATGACGTAAACTCTATAACAATAACAGAATGACAAAATTCAGTTCCACTGACGCTCCGGATATTAAGAATTGAAAGCACAGTACCCACTGTATCCATCATCACAGTAATGTATGCGTTGGAATGCTTTATTCATTGATGATGTAAATTCCTATGCAGTCCTGGAATAAAGTATGTATACTGCGGTTATGTCTAATGACGCTAAGAATTCACAGTACGGTAGTTAGTACATCTACCAACACAGCGCTGTTGCCGTTGGATTAAATACCTCACCCTAGTCATATGTAATGTAGCAATCCTCCAACGAGAAATGCAGGTTCACTATCCATCGAGGTAAAGGACAGTTGACAACACAGTACTGAGTGCTGCCACCAGCACAATAATGTAACGTATGAAAAACGCTGTTCACCGAAAGCGCCAGCTCCAAGGGAACTCTAGAATAATAAATATATACTACGGCCAAGGCAACAGATATTTTGATACGACGGCAGGGTACATCTCACATCCATCAGCAGACGGCTTCAGCTGCTCTGTTAACCTGTACAATGACGGTTTATGTTAAATAGTTATTCTAAAATGACAGAAGGAATATCCATTATACCACGATATACTAACAATTCACAACACAATACTGAGCACAGCCACCGGCAATGTAATGTGACAGATGAAAAACGTTGTTCACTGACACTCTCAATTCCAAAGGAATACTAGAGTAATAAATGCATACTACAGCTATGGCTATAGACATTTCCAACTGACGGCACGGTACTTAGTATATCCACCAGCACAGGACTGCGGCCGCTGTGTTAATCTGTGCAATGATGATTTAGATTGTATAGCTATTCTGGAATGACAAAAGAGAGATCCACTAACCCTCGAGATATTAACAACTGAAGCCACAGTACTCACTACAGCCATCATCACAGTGGTGTAGGCGTTGGAATACTTTGCTCACTAATAGTGTAAATTCCTATGTAATCTTGGAATGAAGTATGTATATTAGGGTTAAGTCTAGTGACGTTTGGAATATACAATACGGAAGTCAGTGCATCTACCAACACAGCAGTGTTACCGCTGGAATAAATTCGTCCCTCTGGTTATATATCCTATAGCAATTCTAGAACGAGAAATGCATGTTGATTATGCCTCGAGACATTTGCAGATGACAACACAGTACTGAGTACAGCCATAATCGCAGTATTGTAGATGTTGGACCACTTTGATTATTGACGATCAACATTCGATGGTGATTCCATTATAACATACGTATAGCGAGGCTATGGATATTATTGGCTGATATTCTCAATTAGCAATACTGTGCTTATTACATCTCCCAACAGGGCGCTATTGCCATTGGATTAATTCGTTCACTGATGACGTACATTCTACTGCAATTCTGGGGTGAATAATGAAGGTACATTATCCCTCGCTGCATTATCAGTTGACAACACGGTACTGAGTACAGCCGTTATCGCAATAATGTTTCTGTTGGACTACTTTGTGCACTGGTGGTGTAAATTCCGAAGTAATTGAAGGATAACCAATGTACAGAACGTTTGTGCCATGAGATATTTCCATTTGAAAGTACGGTATGCATTACAACCACCGATATAGGACTGTAGCCGATGGACAACTGTTCCCAATGATGATTTAAATTCTCTAGCAAATATGGAATGCAAAATGTAGATCCACCCCCTTGATATTAGCAATTTACAACACAGTACTGAGTACAGCCACCATCACGGTAATGTAGCTGTTGGTATACTTTGTCCACTGATGGTTTAAATACGATTGCTATTCTGGATTAAACTATGTATAATGCGGATATCGCTGGTGCTACATACAATTGAGTGTACGGCATATAGTACATATTCCAACAGATAATTGTTGCCGCTGTATTGAACTGGTCAATGATGATGTATATTCCGCAGCAATTCTAGAACGAGAAATGCTGCTCCATTACCTCTAGAGGTATTAACCATTGACAACACAGTTTTCAGAATAGCCATCACAGTGATATAGCCGTTGGACTACTTTACCCACTTACGACGTAAATTCGAAAGCAATTCTGGAATAATCAATATATAGCACGCTTATGGCTTGAGACATTCCCAATTGAGTGTACGGTACTTATTGCGTCCAACAATATAGCACTGTAGCCGTTGGAACATTCTGCTAAACGATCATATAAATAATATGGCAATTCTAGTATGACAAAGTACAAATCCAATGATCCTCGAGATATTAGCAATTTCCAACACAGTACTGGTTACACCCACTATCACAGTTATGTAGCCGTCGGACTACTGTGTACACTGATAATGTGAACTCGAAAGTAATTCTACAGCAATCGTTTTATGTTCCGGTTATGTCCAGAGACATTTCCAACTGACATCACTGTACATAGTACATCCACCAGCAGAGCACTGCGGCCACTGTATTAATACCCTCAGTGATGACTACGGTCTTGTAGCAATTCTAGAAAGACAAAGGGCAGATCCACTGTCCCTCGATATATTAACTGTCGACAACCCGGTACTGAGTACAGCCATCATCACAATATTGTAGCCATTTAGTAGCTTCGTTTACTGATGATATAAGCTCCGATGCAATTCTAGAGTAATCAATACATATCACGGTTATGACTTGAGATATTTTCAATATGTTCAATGATGAACTCTTCAGTGACGACTTACATTCTAAAACGATTCTGCAATGAAAAATAGACATCCACTGACCTTTCGAGACATTAGCAATTTACAACAAAGTCCTGAATACAGCCACCATCACAGTAATGTAGACGTTGGACTACTTTTTTCACGGCTGAAGATAACTCTAAGGTAATTCTAGAACAACCAATGTATAGTGCGGTTATGTGTGGAGATATCTGCAATTGGCAATACGGTGCTTATTAAACCTATCAACACAACACAAAAGACAGATTCCAGTTGGGAGCAAGGTACATATTACATCCACAGTTATATCACTGTAGCCGCCAGATTAATATTCTCAGTACTGATCTATATTCTATAACAATTCGGGAAGAAGAAAATACAAATGCCCGGGCACTCGAGACATTAGCAGATGACAGCAACTTTCTGAGAGCAGCCATTGCCGCGGTGCTGTTGACATTGGGCTGCTTTGTCCACTGACGGTGAATATTCCATGTCAATTCCGTAATAATCATTGTATACTACTGTTGTGGTTTGAGATATTTTCAATTTACAGTACGTTACTTACTATATCCACCAATACAGCACAAGAGCCGACGCATAATTCAGTTTGATGACGATTCATATGCTTTATCAATTCTAGAGTCGCAAAATACAGATCCACTGTATACCGAAATGTTAACAGTTGAGAAAACAGTACTGAGGATAGCCACCATGGTAGTAATGCATGCTTTGGACTACTCTCCTCAGTGACGATGTATATTCGTATGTGACTCCAGAATTACATATGAAGAGTTCGGTTATGGCCAAAAAAAACTTCCAATTGACAGTACGACGCATAGCACATCTGCCAGCAGGGCACAGCAGCCGCTGTATTAGTATGTTCAGTGTTGGTATCGATTTTATAGCAATTCTAGAATGACGAAAGACAGACCCATTTCCCTCGAGATATTAACAATTGACGTCACAGTACAGAAAAAGGCATAATCACTGTGAGGTGACCGTTGGACTGCTTTGATCACTGACCAAGTAGGTTCCAAAGAATTTCTGGAAAAATCAGTGTATAGTACGGTTATTGCTTTAGACATTTCGAGTTTACAGTACGGTAGTTACTACATCCACCAATGCAGCACTGTAGACGATGAATTAGGCTATTCAATGATGATATAAGCTCTATAACATTCTAGAATGGCAAAATACAGGAGCACAATCTCCCGAGATGTCAACAATTAACAACACTGTACCGGGTACAGTTGCCCTCACAGTAATGTAGACGTTGGGCTACTTTGTTCTCTGATGACGTTTATTCCAAAGCAACTCTAGAATAATAAGTGTATATATCGGTTATGAGTAGAGGCATTTACAATTCACAGTACGGTACCTCGTACATCTACTCGCAGAGCACTGAAGCCGCTGTATTAATCTGCTTAATGATGATTCATATCTTATAGCTGTCCTAGGATGACAAAGGGAGGATCATTAATCCTCGAGATATTTAAAATTGACAACACAGGACTGATTACAGCCATCGTCACAGTTCTGTGGACGCTGGACTACTTTGTCCAATGATGATGAAGATTCCATGTCAATTCTGGAACTATCATTGTATATTACGTTTGCGGCTTGAGATATTCCCAATTTACAGTAAGGTACTTACTACATCCACCAATACAGCACAGCAGCCGATGGATTGTTCAGTTCATTGACGATTCATGTGCTATATCAATTCCAGAATGGAAAAGTACGGATCCATTGAACACCGAAACGTAAACAGTTAACAAATCATTACTGAGAATAGCCATAATCAGAGCAATGTGGACTTTGTACTACTTTTTTCAAGGATGATGTATATTCGGATGTTATTCCAGTATAACATATGCAGAGTACGGTTATGGCTAAAGTAATTTCCAACTGACAGCACGGTACATAGTACAATTAGCAACATAGCTCTGTAGCCGTTGAATTAACCTCTTCAATTTTGAATTAAATACTATGACGACTCTAGAATGACATAATACAAATCCACTGACCATCGCGGCATTAACAATTGGAAACACACTACTGATTACAGCCGTCATCACGGTAATGTAGACGTTGGACTACTTTTTCCTCTGACGATGAATATTCCCAAACAACTCTGGAATAAAATATGTATACTGCGGTTATGTCTAGTGACGTTTAGAATTCACATTTCGTTAATTAGTACATCTAGCTACAGCGCACTGTTGCCTTTGGATTAAGCTGGTCACTGATGATGCATATTCGACAGAAATTTTAGCACGAGATGTGCAGGTCCGCTATCCCTCGAGCCATTAACAATTGACGACACAGTACTGAGCACAGCCATCGTCATAGTACAGTAACGGTTCAATAACGTTGTTCACAGATAATATGAATTCCAAAGCAATTCTAGATTAACCAGTGTATGGCTCGGTTATGGCTAGATATAGTTACAGGTGACAGCACGGTACATCGTACATCTACTTGCAGAGCACAGATGCAGCTGTATTAATCCGCTCAAAGACGATTTAGATTCTATAGCTGTTCTAGAATGGAAATGGGAGATACGTTAACCATCGACATATTTACAATTGACAACACAGCCCTGAGTGCAGCCATCATCAAGTTAATGTAGCCATTGGACTATTTTGTTTACTGATGGAGTAAATTCCAAATCAATTCCGGAATAAAAAATGCACATAACGGTTCTGGCATGAAATATTTAAAATTGACTGCAAGGTACATACTACGTCCATCAACATACCACCGTTTTGAATGGAAAAATCTCTTCAATTATGATTTAAATTCTATAGCAATTCTAGGATGACAAGACACAGATCCACCGACCCTCGATATGTTAAGAATTGGCAACACAGTACTGACTACAGCCATCATCAAAGCAATGGAGGCGTTTGACTACATAGTACAATGATGATGTAAGTTAGAAGGTGAGTCTGTTATAACACCATGTGGTGCGCAGTTGCGACTAGCGATATTTGAATTGACAGTGCGGCATTTAGTTCATCTACCTACAGGGCACTGCAGCCGCTGCATTAATCTGTTCAATGATGATTTAGATTTTACAGCCGCCCCAGAACGTCAAAGTACAGATACATTATCCCCCGATGTATTAATAATTGACAACAGTGTAATGAATACAGCCAAAATCACAGTAATGTTGCCGTTGAAATACCTTGTTTACTGATGATGCAGGTTCCAAATAAATTCTGGAATAAGCAGTGTATATAATGGTTTTGGCTTGATATACATAAAATTGGTTGTACGGTATCTATTACGTCCACCAACATATCACGGCAGCTGTTGGCTTAATCAGTTCAATTATGATTTAAATTCTATAACAATTCTAGAGTGACATTATAGAGATACACTGACTCTCGAGATATTAAATATTGACAACACACCGCTGATTACAGCCATCATCACAGTAACGCAGACGTTGGACTAATTTGTTCACTGGTGACATATATTCCTAAGTAATTCTGGAATAAGGTAAGTATTCTACGGTTGTGGATAGTGACGTTTAGAATTAACATTTCGTTAATTAGTACTTCTAGCAACAGCGAACTGTTGCCTTTGGATTAAGCTGGTCACTGATGAGGCATATTCGTCAGAAATTTTAGCACGAGATGTGCAGATCCACTAGCCCTCGCCACATTAACAGTTAACAACACACTACTGATTACAGCCATCATCACAATAATGTAGACGTTGGACTGCTTTGCTCATTCATGATGTATATTCCTAAGTAATTCTGTAATAATATAAGTATTCTACGGTTGTGGCTAGCGACGTTTAGTATTCACTGTTCGGTAATTGGTTCATCTACCAACAGAGCACTGTTACCATTGGGTAATGATGGTCACTGATGTTGTATATTCAGCAGAAGTTTTGGATCGTGTAGTGCAAATCCATTATCCCCTGACTCGTCGACAATTGACTACACAGTACTGAGTACAGTCATCGTCACAGCATTGTGACGGTTGTACAACGTTATACACTGATAATATAGATTCGAAAGTAATTCTGGGATAATCAGCGTATAGTGGGGTTATGGCTAGAAATATTTGCAGCTGACAGTACGGTACTCCGTTCATCTACAAGCAGAGCACTGCTCCCGTTGTATTAATCTGTCAATTATTATTTAGATTTTATAGCTGTTCTAGAATGATAAAGGGAGTTTCTTTAACCCTCGAGACATTTACAATTGACAGCTGAGTACCGAGTGCAGCTATCATCACAGGAACGTAGCCGTTGGACCACTTTGCCCAGTGATATATATTATTAAGTGATTCTAGAATTAACAATTTATAGTGCGGCTGAGACTTGTGATATTTACAATTCACTGTACGGCATTAGCACATGTACCAACGGAGCACTGCAGCCGCTGTTTTAATCTGTTCAATGATGATTCAGATTTTCCAGCATCCCTAGAAGGACAAATGACAGATCCATTACCCCTCGAGGTATTTATAATTGACAGCACAGTACTAAGTACAGCAGTCATCACAGTAGTGTGACTGTTGGACTACCTTGTTCATTGATGATGTAAATTCAAATAAATTCTGGAATAAACTATTCATATAAAGGTTTTGTCATAAAATATTGGAAATTGACCGTGCGGTACTTACTACAACCACCAATATAGACAGATTATTCCGATCAGTCATGATTTACATTCTATCACATTTCTAGAGTGGCATAATACAGATCCGCTGACCCTCGTGGCATTAACAATTGCAAACGCACTACTGATTACAGCCATCATCACAGTAATGTAAATGTTGGGATCCTTTGTTCTCTCATGATGTAAATTCCTTAGTAATTCTGGAATAAAATATGTATGCTACTGACTAGTGACGATTAGTATTCATATTTCGGTAACTTGAACATCTGCAAACAGAGCGCTGCTACCTTTAGATTATGTTGATCAACGTAGTCGTATATCCGACAGATACTTTAGAACGAGATGTGCAGATCCAGTATCTCCGGGGTTATTAACAATTGACAACACAGCACTGAGTACAACCATCGTCACAGTATAGTAGCCGTTGAAAAACGTTGCTCACTGATAATATAGTTTCCAAGGCATTTCTAGATTAATCATTTTATAGTACGGTTATGGCTAGAGATATTTATAAATGAATGTACGGTACTTCGTACATCTACCTGCAGAGCACTGCAGCTGCTTTATTTATCTGTTCAATGATGATTTAGATTTTGTAGCCATCCTAGATAGCCAAAAGACGGATCCACTATCCTTCGTGTTCTTAAGAGTTGACAACACAGTACTGAGTACAGCAATCACAACATTAGTGTAGCCACTGGACTACTTTATTCACTGATGATATAAATTCGAAGTCAATAGTGTAACGAACAATGTATATAACGGTTTTGGCATGAAATATTTAGAATTGACCGCACCGTACTTACTACATTCAGCAACATATCACTGTCTTTGCTGTATTAATCTGTTCAAATATGATTTAAATTCTATAACAATTCTAGAATGACAAAACGCATATCCGCTGACTGTCGAGACATTAACAATTGACATCACAGTACCGATTACAGACATCATCACAGTAACGTAGACGTTGGACTACCTTGTTCACTGATGATGTAAATTCCAAGTAAATTCTGGAGTAAACAATGTATATAACAGTTTTGTCTTGAAATATTTAGAATCGAGCGTGCGGTACTTATTACATCCGCCAGTGTATCACTGTAACGGCACGAATAATCTGCTGAATTAGGTACTAAGTTTTACAACAATTCTAGAGTGCCATGAAACAGATCCACTGACCTTCGAGACATTAACAATTGACAACACACTACTGAGAGCAGCCATCATCAGAGTCATGTAGCAGGTGGTCTAATTTGTTCACTCATGACGCCAATTACAAATCATTTCTGGAATAACTAAAGTATATTAAGGTTATGGCTTGAGATGTTTCCAACTGACTGCACGGTAGCTCCTACATCCAACAATATAGCACTGTAACCACTGGATTAAACCGTTCAGTGATGAACAGAATTGTAAGGCATGTCTAGAACGGCAAAATTCTGGTCCACTATCTCTCAAGATGTCAACAATTAAGGACCCTTCACCAAGTACAGCCATCATCACAGTAATGTAGGCGTTGAACATGTTTGTCCACTGATGACGTAAATTCTAAAGCAATTCTGGAGTAACCTATCTATAGTACGGTAAACGCTAGGGTTACTTAATATTGCTATTGCGGAAATTTTTACATCTACCATCAGAGCACTGTAGCCATTCGATTTAGCTTGCCAATGAGACTTTAAGTTGAATAAAAATTCTGGCATACCAAGGCACTCATCCACTGTCCCTCGCGATATTAAAGATATACAAAACAGTACTGAGTGCAGTCATCGTCACAGTCCAGTTGCTGTTGGACTACCTTGACCATTGATGATGTAAATTTCAAAGAAGTTCTGGAGTAATCAATGTACGGTACGGTAACGTCTTGAGACATTTCAGATTGACAGTACGGTGCTTAGTGCATCAACCGACACGTTACTGTAGCTGTTGGATTAATTTGTTCGCTGATGATATGCGCTACACAGCAGTGCTGGAATAATCAATGTATAGTACGGTTACGAATAGAGATATTCACAATCGGCAGAACTGTGCATGGTACATCCACCAACATAGCGCTCTAGCCGTTTGATTAATCTCTTCAATGACGTTTTTAATTCCATAGCAATTACAGAGTGACAGAAGCCCGATACGTTATCGCTCGAAAAGCTATGAACTGGCAACACTATACTGCATAAAGCCAACATCAGTGTATAGCTGTCGTTGGATTAACTCGTTCTCTTATGATTTAAGTTCCACATGAATTCCAGAATTATCAATGTATGTACCTTTTATGGTTAGAGACATTTGCAATTGATATTACGGTACTTAGTACGTCCACCACGAGGTCACTGTAGCTGTTGGGTTTCTATATACACTGATTGCTTAAACTCTATAGCAATTCTAGAATTGTAAACGGATACATCATATATCTGTAGCGGTTTTGACAAATCATAATATAGTAGAGAGTGTAGCCGTTTACACAATACTTTACCCATTGCATCAATTTGATCGCTGAACGTTTCACTTCTTCTGCGACCGCAGAATGATTGTAGAATGATGTAGAATTATCAGGCATTGACACTCAAGTGACAATAGAAATCTGTAGATGAGCATGCTGGGTACTGTATCTTGAATTCACAATATCTCCATTGACGATTGATATATACATTGATAATTATAGAACTGCGATATAAAATAAAAGCTCAGAGGTTTGGTTAATAAAATGGGTGTAGCACGGCGTTAATTTCCATACTCAGTCATGCATTTTCAAATGATCGTATCTCCAGGTATACCTGATTGAACCTTTGATTATTCTAGAACTGATGTGGAGGTTAAGATGTAAGTGAAAATATTAATTCAGTGGCTACAGTATTATATAGATGGCTACGCTCGGTACTCTATTGTCAGTTACCAATATTTGTAGGTAAATTTGATCTACCCATGGCTCATTCTAGGATTGCTGTACGACGTACATAATCAGCAAAAGGATTAATCAATTGGATATCGCATTGCGTAGACGGCTGCACTCAATATTTAATATTCAATTGTCTATATCCACAGCGATAATTGATCTATCCATGGATCGTTCATCACTAGCAATATAATAGCGATGATCAGAGAATATGTTAGTACAATGGCTGTCGGACATTATTGATTGTTACGCTCAGAAGTCAATTGTCAATTGTTGATATCTCTACCTGTAACTGATTCATACCTTGATCGTTCTAGAACTGCAATAGAGTTAATATCATCGGTGAACAGATTAATCTGATAGCTAGACCGCTGTGTTGGTTGATATACTATATACCGTACTGCCAGTTGCAAATACCTTTAGCCATAACTGATCTATACACTGATCCTTCTGGAGCTGCTGCGTAACATAGACCGTCAGTGAGCAAATAGCTCAAACGGCTTCAGTAGCGTGACGATGGATGTTCTCAGTACTCTCTAGCCAAATATTAATGACTCGATCGATAATTGATGATACCCTTCCCATACCGGAGTTGCTATAGAATATAAATCATCGTTAAGCTGATCAATACAACGGTAGGAGTAGAGAGTTATTTTCTGTACTCTGTACTGTACTCTCAGAGTCTATTGTCTCGAACGATAGTTGGCCCCTCGTTCGTCACCCTAGAAATGAAGCAGAATATAGATACTCAGTGAAAATATTCAACCAACTGCTAGAGTACTGCGTTGATGGCTGCACTTTGTGCTGTGTTGGCATCTGTCAATATCTCTGTGGGTAATTAATCCATAAATTGGTCATACTCGAATTTATGTAGTACTTAGGTGATCTGCGAATTGACTAAACCAATTGACGTGGCACTGTTCATATTTCAAGTCACAATGCCGTACCTACAATTCTCAATGCCCTTGGCGACAATTCATCACTCCAGTGGTCATACTAGCATAGCAATGTAAGTTAGGTCAAACAGGAATAGGTTGATGCAATGACTTTGGTACTGCGTCGGTTGCTGTAGTCAGGGCTGTACTATGAGATGTTAATACCTCTCGAAACGACAGACTTATACTTTGATCAATCTAGAATTGTCACAGAATACAAGCCATCAGTGAAATTTAAATCTTGAGTGAACAAATTAATAAAACAGCAACTGTACTGTAAAGATAGCTATATTCTGTACTTCTGTGTCGATAATGTCTATGACTTGAGCGATAATGGATCTGTCCCTTGCCACTTTAGATTTGCTGTAGAATATGACTAATCAATCCAACGTCATCTGTGCCCTGCTGGCGAACTTACTATGTACCGTACCGTCAATTGTGGATGTCTCTAGACATAATTGAGCTATACATTGATTATGCTAGAATTACTGGGGAATATATATATAATCAGTGGACAAATTAATAGAACGGCTACAGTACTATGATGATGGCTGAACTCACTACTGTGTTTTTAAGTGCCAATACCTCGTGCGATGATGCATTTGCCATTAGTCACCATGGGCTTGGTATAAGATATATATCGTCGCTTAAGCAGTTTGGTGCAACGGTTGCAGTTGCCTGCTAATGGCTATATTCAGTAACCTATTGATATATATCAATGTCTCAAGCAGAAGTTGCACCGTCCTGTGATTATTCTACAAGTACTAAGGAAATTCGATGATCAGCGGACAGAATAATTTAATGGCTATATTATGATGTAGATGGCTATACTCGGTACTGTATTGTCATTTCTCAATATCACTACAGGTACATGGTATGTTCGTCAATCATTCTCCAAACGTTGGCTATTATAGATCGTCAGAGGACAGATGAAACGAACGAGTGCAATACCGTGATGACGGCTTCACAGAGTACTATGTCGTGAGTTGTTAATATCCCGAGCGATAATCGATTTGTCTTTTGCCACTCCACAATTGTTGTAGAACGTACATCGTCAGTGAACAGATTAGTCCATCGGATACTGTGATCTGCTTTTGGATCTACTATGTAACATACTGCCAAAAGTAAACATCTCTAGACATGACAGATCTATAAATTGATTTTCTGGGATTGCTTTTGTATATACATCATCGGTGAACTGATGACACAACGCCTACATCAGTGTGATGACGCTTACACTCAGTATGTTATGCCAATTGTTTATAACACGGGATATAATGGATATGTCCTTTTTCATTCTCGAAATGCAGCAGTTTACAAATCAACGGAGAACAGATTAATACAACGGCAGCAATGATCTGTTGGTAGAAGCACTAAGCACCGCATGGTCAATAGTCCATATGACGAGCAATAACCATTTCATACATAGGTTATTCTAGAACTTCATCGCAACCTGCTTCGTTGGGGAGCAATGAAATCCAAAGGCGGTACTACGATGATAGCTGTAATCAGTACTGCGGTATCAGTTGTTTATATATCGAGGGATGATTGATCTGCGACATGCATTCTAGAAATTTTATGGAATTTAAGTCATCAGTGAACGAAGAAATCCAACGGCAGCAGAACAGTGATGGTGGCTGTACTCAGTATTGTGCTGTCAGTTGTTAGTACTTCGTGGGATAACTGGTCCGTATTTTGTCATTCTAGAATCGATATACGGCAAATAGGATCATCTAAAACCTAATCCGACGGCTACAATGCTGTGTTCGTTAATGTACAAGGTAACCTACTGTCAAATGTAAATATCCCTCGCCATAGCAGTACTATACGCCGTTTATTTCAGAATTTCTTTGAAAATTACGTTATCAGTGACAGAAGTAGTCGAACGGCTACTTTGCTGTGATGATGGCTGTAATCAGTATAATGTTGTCAATCGTCTTTACCTCGAGGGATAATGGATCTGCCTTTTTTCATACTAGAATTGCTGCAGAAAATGAAGCAGCAGAAGACAGATTGCTCAAATGGCAACCGTGCCCTCTTGGAGGATACATTATGAACCGCACTATCAGCTGCATATGTCACAAGCCATAACCATTCTACAGATAGGTTATTCTAGTGTATCATTTCAACTTACGTCTTCAGTGAGCAATGCAATCCAACGGCTACGGTACTGTGATGATGGCTGTACTCAGTACAGTTTTGTCAATTGGTAATATATATAGGGATAATTGTTCTGTGCCTTTTCTTTCTAGAAATTCTGCAGAATTTAAATCATCAGTAAACAAGGTAACACAACGGCAGCTGTGCAATGATGGTAGCTGTACTCTGTACTGTGCTATCAACTGTTAGTACCTCGAGGTCCATCTGGTCTGTATTTTGTTTTTGAGTAATTACTATAAAATCAAAATGATCGATTAACAGTTTAGTCCAACAGCCAAAATACTGATGGTTTATGTAGTAAGTACCTGAACGTCAAGTTTAAATATCCCTAGAAATGACAGCACTATACACCGATTATTTCAGAATTTCTTTGGAAATTACATTATTAGTGAGCATAGCATACCAACGGTAACTGTGCTCGGATGATGGATGTACTCAGTATGTGATGTCAATTGTTTATATCTCGAGATGTGGTGGAGCTGTCCTCCTTCATTCTCGAATTGACCCAGAATATAGATCATCAGAGAACAGATAGATCCATCAGCAGCAGTGCTCTGTTGGTGAATGCTCTAAGTATCGCACAGTGAACTGTAAATATCACTGGCAAAAACCATTCTATACATAGGTTATTCAAGAGTTTCTTTGCAATTTACGTCATCAGTGAGCAAAGTAATCCAACGGCTACAGTGCTGTGATGTCGGCTGTGCTCGGTACTTGGTTGTCAGTTGTTAATATTTCGTGCAATAATGTATCTGTCATCTGTCGCTGTTGAATTGCTGTACAATTTAAATCATCATTGAACAGATTATTCCAAAGTAGGCAGTTCTCTGTTCGTGGACGTACTGAGTACCCTAATATGAATTGCAAGTTTCCCGCGCAATATCTGATCTGTTCATTGGTTGTTGTAAATCTTCTTTGGCATTTAAATATTCAGTGAAGGCATTAATCCAGTGACAGCAGTGTTCTGTTGATGGATGTACTCAGAAATGTATTGTCATATGTCATCTTCTCTAGCGACCCTTGCTGTATTCATTGATCATTAAATTAATCCAGAATAACGTAGACGAGCAGCGAGAAGACTTTTTCCATTGGCTATGGTATTGTGTAGATTTCTGTTATCAGTACTGTTTTGCCAAATGATAACTTGTCGTGTGATAATGGATCTGTCCTTGACATTATGGAATTTCTATAGGATTGAGATCACCAGTGAGCATATTTATACGGCGGACACAGAACTGTGATAATGGCTGTACGCAGGAATTTGGGATCAATTGTTACCATGGCGTGCGATAATGGGGCTCTCCCTTGTAACTTCAGGATTGCTACGGAATTTAAATCATCAGCCAATAGATTTATCCACTGTGTATATAATTGTGTGGACTGCTACACTCTGTAGTGTATTGTATTTATATCTAGGCATACTTTGTCCAGCCATTTGTCTTTCCGGAATTGCTGTGGAATTTAGGTAGTCAGTGCTTAGATTAATGCAATGGATATTGAACTGTGTAGAGAACTACACCAAGCACAGCATTATAAGTCGTCGATACATGGAGCGATTATTTACCTATCCACTAATCATCCTAGAATTGATATAAAATTGAAACCATCATTTAATAGGTTAATCCAACGCATGCAGTACTATGTTGATGACAGTACGCTGTACTCTCAGGTCAAGTGTCATTACCTCTAGCCATAGTTCATCGATTTAGTAATCACTCTTTATTGCTATGTAGTGCAGATAATCAGTGGATATATTAGCCCACTCGTGATAGAAGAGTATAGATGGCTGCCCTTACTAATGTATTGTAAATTTCTCATATCTTGAGCGATAATTGATATGTCCTTTGTCATTCTGGAACTACAATACAATATAAACCATCAGTGAGCAGATTATCACAATGACTATATTGCTGCCTTCGTGGCTATACTCAGTACCCTGTTGTTGATTGTATGTCTCTGGCGATAATTGATCTATCCATTGACAATTCTAGAATCTCTGCAGGAATCAGATGATCTGTTAATAGAATTGTCCAGTGGGTACAGTACGATGTAGACGACTATACTCTGTACTGCGTCACCAATTTTGTATATATGAAGCGATTATTCATGTATGGATTGGCCATTAGAGAATTACTGAGCAGTCTGAATAATCATCGAGTATATTAAGGCTCGGGCTATATTACTTTGTAGATGGCTACACTAAGTACTCCGTTGCCCTTCATCAGTGTCTCCAGCGACAATTTATCTATGCATTGACAATTCTCGAATTGTTCTAGATACAAGAAAATCAGCGTAACTATTGCACCAATGCATGGAGTACTGCGTTGATTGCTAAGCTCAGTTAATTACTGTCAATGGTTGGTATCTCTTGCAATAATTGATATATCCATTGGTCACTGCAGAGTTGCTATAGAATATGAGTGTTACGTCTGTAGCTTAAACCAATTTTTATGGAATTTCCTATACGCCTATGCTCATTACGTTATAGTTAATTTTTAATATTTCTTGCAATAGCTTATTTATCAATTGCTCATTACGGAATTGCTATAAAACTTACATGATCAGTGAATAGGATAACGCATAGGACGTTTTACTGCGAAGATGTACATGGGGATATACACTGGTTACTTTATATTCATTCCTTAATATCCATGGCGACAGTAAATATTTCCATTGATCATTCTAGAATTGTTATAGAAAGCTCATGTTCAGTTTATGAATAAATACAAGTACTATATATCTGTTTAGAGGTAAATACTCATTTCTGTATAGGCAGTTGTTAATATCTCTAGTGATAAGTGTCCTATCCATTGCCCATCCTAGGACTGCTATCGAATTTACGGCGGATAGTTTATTCCAATGTCTATGGTACTAATTTGATTGCTGTACAGAGTACTCCAACTTCAATTGTCAATTTCTCTAGCTATAATGTATCTATCCATTGCGCATTATAGAAATGCTTCAGGAATAAGATGATCAGTATGTAGATTGAATCAATGGCTCTAGTAGTGTATAGGTGGCTGTTATAGACACAGTATAGTCGATCGTTTATATCTCTAGAGATAACCGATCTATCCATTGATATTTATAGTATTGCTATAGAATTTGCATGATCAGTGAATAGATTAATCCATTGGCAACAACACAGGGCAGGTGGCTATACTCAGGATTGTATTGTCAACCGTCAATGTCTCTGGCGATAATTCATCCACTCATCGATCATTCTGTAATTGCCACAGAACGTAGTGACCAGTCAATAGCTTATACGAATGGGTACAGTACTACGTTCGTGGCTACAGTCCCCAAAGTATTTGAAATTGATGAAATCGCTAGCGATGATAAATCTGTCAATTCATAACTATAGAATTGCCCTAGAACTTGTATGATCACTGAAAAGATTAATGGAATGGCTACGATACTGTAATTGTGCCTATTATCAGCAATGTACGGTCCATCGTTAGTATCTCTAGCGATAATGGACCTATCTATAGGTCATTCCTTATTTGCTTAGCAATTTACATTATCAGCGATTACTTTATGCCATTTTGTGACATTGGTAACAGGACTATGCTGTTGGATATACTAATTGCTGTATTTTCTGCTATTAGCACCACATGCGGTAATATATGTGTCCATTGACTATTTTAAAATTGCTATATAGGAATAGCATGATCACTATATGTGTCAACACAATGGCTATAGTAACGTGTTGATGGCTGTACTCAGTACTTCGCAGCAAATTGTTAATATTTCAAGCGACAATTCATCTTCCCTTTGTTCTATATAGAATTGCTATAGAAATTTCGTGATCGGCAAATAGAATAGTGCAATGGATGTAGTAATGTGTATATGGCTATATTCTGTACTGTATTGTTGATTGTTACTATCTCTAGACATAACTTCTCCACCCGTTTATCATCGTAGGATTGCTTTGGCTATCAAATGATCCGTGAATACATTCATGCAATGACTACAGTACTCCTTAGAGGGCTATAATCGGTACTGTATTCCTAATTGTTGCTTTCTCTAGAAATAAATGAACCACACATTAGTCTACCTATAACACCTATAGAAATAACATGAAGACTGGATAGGTTAATGCAAAAGTTATAGTGCTGCGTGGGTGCCTATACTCATTACCGCTGCGTTAGTTGAATGTATCTCCTGCGATAATTGACATATCCGTCGGGCATTCAGGAACTGCTACAGAATATATGCGTCCGCGAATAGATCAATCTCATTGCTACCGTGCAGCGTCGATTGCTGTACCCAGTGCCCTATTGTCAATACCAATTATATCAAGAGAAGATTGATCTATACTTTCATGATGCTAGGATTCCAATAGAACAAACGTAATCGGTGAATATATTCATGCAGTGGATATAGCAGAGTGTAGATGGCTTTCGCCTGTAGTGTACTGTTGACGCTCTATGTCTCTACAGATAACTGCCCCATCCATCAATAATTGTTGAATTGCTGTGGAATTGAAATGATAGCTAAGGAACTTGTCCTACGGCTACAGTACCTCGCATTTGGCTACACTAGGTACTGAATTGTTTATTGCTAACGTTTCAAGCGAAAATGGGTACATCCATTGGTCAGTGAAGTATTGCCTCGGAACTGACAGTATCGGTTAATAAATTAATGCAATGGATATGAAACTGTGTAGATGGGTATAAACTGTACTGTTAATTCATAATATCTCTAGAGATCATTAATCCATACATTGATAATCCTTGGAATGCTGAGGGGTCAAAACGATAACCGTTGCTGGCCTCTCCAGAGCCAAGCCGTACACATTAGTGGAGAGTAGAACGCAGAAATCTGTAGAATCACAGTGTAAACCAGAAAAGTCAAAGCTACCCAAACCTAACCCAAACCAACAGAACATAACCAACCATAGCGCAACTCATCCTGACGTGCCGAGACCACTACCGTTGGCCTTCCCAGAGCCAAGCTGAAAATATGAGAGCACTGCGGGACGCAGAAATCCACGTAACAGCAGACCAGAGCACTAAGATCAAAGCTGTCCCCTCCTAACCTAGCCAACCGAAACATAACCGAACGTAACCTAACGCAACCTAACGTGCCGCGACCACTATTGCTGGCTTTCCCAGAGCCAATCTGAAAGTATTGGAGCACTGCAGAGCGCAGAAATCCACCTAATAGCAGAATAGAGCACTGAAGTCAAAGCTATCGTCTCCTAACCTAGCCAACCGTAACATAACCGAACGTAACCCAACGCAACCTAACGCGCCGCGACCACTATTGCTGGCCTCCCCAGAACCAAGTAGAACACATTAGTGTAGAGTAGAACGCAGAAGTCCTTGGAATCGCAGTGTATACCAGAACAGTCAAAGCTACCCAAAACTAATCCAAACCAAAAGAACATAAACAAACATAGCCCAAATCAACCTAACGTGCCGAGAACGCCATTGCTGCCCTCCCCTGAGTCAAACGGGACGTACTAGAACACAGTAGAGCGCAGAAATCCACTGAATAGCAGTGTAGAGCGCAATAGTTAAACCCGTCCTAACCAAACATAGCCTAACCCAACTCAACCGAACGTAACCAGGTTCAACATAATGCGGCGAGAACACCATTGCTGGCCTTCCCAGAGACATGCTCAAAGTATTAGAGCAGTTTTGGTCGCAGAAATCCACCTAATACCAGACAATAGCACCAAAGTCCAAGCTAGCCTCTCCTAACCTATCCAAACGTAACATAAACGAACGTAACATAACTCAACCTAACATGTCGCGACCACTATTGCTGGCCTCACCAGAGCCAACCAGAGCACATTAGTGGATGCTAGAACGCAGAAATACGTAGAATCGAGGTGTATATCGGAAAAGTCAAAGCTACCTAAGCCTAACCCAAGCTAAGAGAACATAGCCGAACATAGCTTAACTCAACCTAACGTGCCCGGACCGCTATTACTGCTCTCCCCAGAGCCAAGCAGAACACTTTAGTGGTGAGTAGAACCCACAAAACCATAGAATCGCAGTGTATATCTGAATAGTCAAAGCTACCCAAACGTAACCCAAACCAACAAAACATAACCACACATTGCCTAAATCAACCTAAAGTGCCGAGAACGCTATTGCCGCCCTCCCCAGAGTCAAGCGGGACTTACTAGAGCAGAGTAGAGCGCAGGAATCCACCGAATAGCAGTGTACGGCACAAGAGTTAAAACTATCCTAACCCAACATAGCCTAACCCAACATAACCGAACCTAACCTGGTTCAACATTACGTGCCGTGACCATTATGGCCGGCTTTCCTGGAGCCAAGCTGAAGATATTTGTGCACTGTGGGGCGCAGGAGTCTTCCTAATAGCGGACAATGGCACTGAAGTTAAAACTATCCTCTCCTAATCTAACCAATCGTAACATAACCAAATGTAACGAAACCAAACGTAACCTAACCAAGCCCAACGTGCCGCGATCACAATTGCTCGCCTGGCCAGAGCCAAGAAGTACACATTAGTGGATAGTTGAACGCAGAAATCCATAGAATCGTAGTGTATACCAGAAAAGTCAAAGCTACACAAAACTAACCCAAACTAGCAGAACATAACCAAACATATCCTAACTCTACCTAACGTGCCGAGAAAGCTATTGCTGCCCCCCCCCCCCCCACGCAGAGCCAAGAAGGACACAGTAGAGCACAGTAGAGCGCTGAGATCCACCGAAAGCGGTGCACAGCGCTATAGTTAAAGCTATCATTACCAAACTTAACCGATCCCAGCCTAACCGAGCGTAACCTGACACGTCATATCGTGCCTAGACCTCTATTGCTGGCCTTGCCAGAGCCAAACTAAAAATATTGGAGCACTGTATGACGCAGAAATCCTCCTAGTAGCACACTACAGCTCTAAAGACAAAGCTATCACCTCCTAACCTAACCAATCGTGACATATCCGAACGTAGCCTGACTCAAAAGTACTTGCCGAGACCACTATTGCTGGTCTTCTCAAGGCCATGCTGAAAATATTAGCGCACTGTAGGACACAGAAGCCCATCAAATAGCAGACTATAGCATTAAGGACAAAGCTATCCTCTCCTAATCGAACCAGAGGTAACACAACCAAACGTAACATAACTCAACCTAACCTGACGCGACCGCTATTGCTGCCCTCCCAGGACGCAAGCAGAACACATTAATGGAGAGTAGATTGCAGAAATCCATAGGGTCGCAGTGTATATAAGAAAAGTCAAAGCTACACAAACCTAACACAAACCTACAGAACATAGCCAAATATAGCCTAACTCAATCCATTGTGACGTGACAGCTATTGCTGACCTCCCCAGAGCCGAGAAGGACATGCTAGAGCGCAGTAGATCGTAGAAATCCACCGAATGGCAGTGTACAGCGCAAAAGTTAATGCTATCCCAACCAAATTCAGCCTAACCTAACGTCACTTATCGTACCGTAATCCAACATAACGTGCCGAGGCCACTATTGCTGGCCTTCCCAGTGCCAAGCTGACAACTTTAAAGCACTGTAGTGCGCAGGAATCCACCTAATAGGAGACTATAGCACTAAAGACATAGCTAACCTCTCCTAACCTAACCAATCGTAACATAACCAAACATAGCGTAACTCAAACTGACGTGCCGAGGCCGCTATTGATGCCCTTCCCGGAGACAAGCAGGACACACTAGAGCACAGTAGAGCGCAGATATCCACCGAATAATAACGTACAGCACAAGAGTTAAAGCTATGTATGTGAAACTTACCCTAACCCAATCCGAATGTAACCTGACTAAACGTATCTTGCCGAGACCACTATTGCTGGCCATCCTCGAGACAAGCAGAAAATATTAGTGCACTGTAGGGCGCAGAAATCCACTTAGTAGCAGACCATGACAATAAAGTCAAGGTTATCTTCTCCTAACCTAACCAAAAGTAATATAACCGAACGTAGCACAACCCAACCTAACGTGCCGCGTCCACTATTGGTGGCCTCCGCAGAGCCAAGCAGAATACATTAGAGGAGGGTGGGATGCAGAAATACATAGGATGGCAGGGTATATCAGAGAAGTCAAAGCTACCCAAACCTAACCAAAACCAGCCGAACATATCCAAACGTAGCCTAACACAACCTGAAGTGCCGAAAGAGCTATTGTTGGCCCCCCGCCCCCTCGCCGAGCTCAGCAGGACATCCTGGAGGAGAGTAGATCGCAGAAGTCCACCGATGTGCTGTGTACAGCAGAAAAGTCAGAGATATCCTAACCAAACTTAGGCACACCCAACCTAAACGGACGCAAACTGGATCAACATAACGAACCGAGGCCTCTATTGCTGTCCTTCCCAGAGCCAACCAGAAATTATTGGAGCACTGTAGGGCGCAGAAATCCACCTAATGGCAGGCTATACCACTAAAATCAAAGCTATCCTCTCCTAACCTAAGCAATCGCAACATAGCCAAACGTAGCATAGCGCAAGCAATCGTGCCGCGTCCACTATTGCTTGCCTCCTCAGAGCCAAGCAGAACACATAAGTGAAGGGTAGAAGACGGAAATCCATCGAATCGCAGTATGTATCAGAGAAGTCAAAGCTACGCAATTGTAACCCAAACCAACAGAACATATCCAAACACAGCCTTACCCAACCTAACGTTCCGAAACCGCTATTGCTGCCGTCCCTACAGCCAAGCAGTCCATACTAGAGCGCAGTAGATCGCTGAACTCCACCGAATAGCTGTGTACAGCACAAAAGTTAAAGCTACCCTGGCAAAATTTAGCCAAGCCCAACCTAACCGGACGTAACCTGACCCAACATAACATGCCGCAGCCACTGTTGCTGGCCGTCCAGAGCCATGCTGAAAATACTTAAGCACGTTAGGTTGTGTTAGGCTGTGTTTGGTTAGGATACGTTAGCTGGGTAGTGCTGCATATCTTCGACTTTCTTGGTATACACTGCTATTCTGTGGTTTCCCGCGCTCTACTGTGCTTTGGAACTCTCTGCTTGGCACTGGGGAATCCAGCAATAGCGGTCTCGGCGTGGTAGGTTATGTTAGGTTACGTTCGGCCATATTACGCTTGGATGGGTTAAGAGAGCGTAACTATTACTTTTGTGCTATACACTGCTATTCGGCTGACTTCTACTCTGCATATTGCTCCAATATACTCTGCTCGACTCTGGGAATGGCAGTAATAGTGGTCCGACACGTTAGTTTGGTTTACGCTACCTTCGGTTATGTTACGTTTGATGAGTGTAGGAGAGGTTAGCATTGACTTCTGTGCTAGGTACTACTATTTGGTAGGCTTTTGAGCTATAATGTGCACTAATATGCTCTGCTTGGCTCTTGGGAGGCCAGCAGTACCGGTATCGGCACGTTAGGTTTAGTTACGTTACGTTTGTACGGGTTAGGCACGGGCAGCTTTGACTTTCTCGGCATAGACTGTTATTCGGTGGATTTCTGCGTTCTGCTGTGCTCCACTATACTCTGCTCGACTCTATGGAGGAAAGTAATAGTGGTCCCGGCACATTAGTTTGATTTAGGCTGAGTCTGGTTGTGTTGCGTTTGACCAGGGTTGGTGAGGATAGCATTGACTTTTGTGTTATATGCAGCTTCTGGGTGGACTTCTGCGATATACTGTTTTCTAATATGCTCTGCTTGGCTGTGGGGAGGCCAGCAATAGTGCTATCGGCACGGTAGGTTGAGTTATGCTACGTTAGGTTAGGTTATATTAGTTTGGGTTAGGCCACCATAGCTCCGACTTTCGTGGTATACACTGCTACAATGTGGTTTCCTGCGCTCTACTATGCTCTGGTATTTTCTGATTGGCTCTGAGGATCCAGCAACATTGGTCTCGGCCCGTTAAGTTTATTTAATCCCTGCTTGACTAGGTTAGGATAGGGAAGGCAAGGTTAGGGTATACCCGACTTTTGTGCTATACGCTGCTGTTTGGTGGCTATCAACGCTCTACTGTCCTCTAGTACATTCCGCTTGGCTCTGGGGATACCAGCAATGGTGGTATTGGCACGGTAGTTTGAGTTTGTCTACGTTCGGTTAGGTTATGTTTGCTTCGGTTAGGTTTGGATGGCTTTGACTTTCTTGGCATAGCCTGTTATGCGGTGGATTCCTGCGCTCTCCTGAGCTCTACTGTGCTCTGCTCGACTCTGGGTGGCCAGCAATAGTGGTCTTGACACGACATGTTGGGTTAGGTTACGTTTGGTTAAGGCAGGTTTGGTTAGGTTTGGTTATGATGGTTTCGACTTTTGTGCTGTACACTGATGTTCGTTGGATTTCCGCCCTCTACTGTGCCCTAGTATTTTCTGCTTCGCACTGGGGAGGCCAGAAATACTGGTCTCGGCTCGTTATGTTTAGTTAATCCAAGTGTGGCTAGGGTAGGTTGGATCAGGTTAGGATAGGATATATTTGGCTTTTGCGCTATACGCTACTGTATGGTGGCTATCTGCGCTATACTGTGCTCTAGTAAGTTCCGATTGGCCCTGGGGTTAAAACATTAGTGTTCTCGGCACGTTATGTTAAGTTAGGATACGTATGACTATATTACATTTGGATAGGTTAGGATAGAGTAGCTTTGACTTTTGTCCTGTATACTGCTATTCGGTGGAATCCAGCGATCTACATTGTACTGCTATACTGTGCTCGACCCTGGGGAGGCCAGCAATTGTGGCCACGGCACGAAAGGCTGGGTCAGGTTACGTTCGGTCAGGTTAGGTTAGGTTAGGTTAGGATTAGCAATGATTGCTTCGACTATTGTGCTATGCACTGCTATTCGGTGAATTTCTGTGCCCTACTGTGCACTGGTATATTCAGCTCGGCTATGGTGATGCCAGCAGAAAAGGTCTCTTCACGTTTGTTTGAGGCATGTTGTGTTTGGTCGTGTTACACTTGGTTACGTTAGGATAGGATAGCTTAGACTTCTGTGCCGTATACTGCTATTCGGAGGGTTTCTACGATCTGCATTGCCTTACTATACTCTGCCCTACTCTCAGGAGGCCACAAATGGTTGCCTCGGCAGACTAGGTTGTGTAAGGTTACGCTTGTCATGGTTACGTTTGGACACGTTTGGTTAAGATGGCTTTGACTTCTCTGTTATACAGTGCTATTCGGTGGATTCCTGCGCACTATAATGTGCTCTTGTATGTCTGCTTGTCTCTGGGGTGGCAAGCAACAGCGGTAGCGTCACGTTAGTTTGAGTTATATTAGGTTCGCTTATGTCAAAATTGGTTAGATTAGGAGAGCTTTGGCTTTTTTGCTATACGCTGCTATTCGGCGGACTTCTGCGCTCTACTATGCTCTAGCATGTTCTGCTTGGCTCTGTGGATGCCAGTAACAGAGTTCTCGGCCCGTTAGGTTGTGATATGTTACGTTTGGTAAGGTTACGTTGGTCTTGGCTAGGTTTGGATAGCTTCGACTTTTCTGCTATTCACAGCGATTCCATGAATTTCCGCGCTCTACTCTCCTCTATTATTTTTTGCTTGACACTGTGGAGGCTAGCAATAGTAGTCGGGTCACGCTAGTGCTAGTCAGGTTGCGTTTGGTTATGTTACGTTTAGTATGGTTGGGATAGGGTGGCTTAGACTTTTGTGCTGTGCACAGGTACTCGGTGGATTTCTGAGATATACATTGCTCTACTATACCCTGCTTGGCTCTAGGGAAGCCAGTAGTAGTGGTCTCGGCACATTAGGTTGAGCTAGGATACGTTTGGTTAAGTTATGTTAGATTGTTATGTTTGGATATCTTCGACTCTTCCGCTATACACTGCGATTCTATGAATTTCGGCGCTCCACTCTCCTCTAATGTACTCTGCTTGACCGTGTGGAGGCCACCAATACTGGTCGTGGCAAGTTAGGTTGCGTTAGGTTACTTCCGGTTATGTTAGGTTAAGTTGGGTTAGGCTACGACAGCTTTGATCTTGTGCTCAACACTGATACCCTATGCACTTCTGTGCTGTACCTTGCTCTATCATACTCTGCTTGTCTCTGTGGCCGCCAGCAGTAGTGGTCGCGGCACGTAGGTTGTGTTACGTTGCGTTTGGTTAGGTTCGGTTTTTTTATGTTTGGTTGGGTTATCTTTGACTTATGCGCTACGAACTGCTATTCGGTGGATTTCTACGCTCTACATTACTATACCGTACCCTGCTCGGCTCTGGGTGTCCAAGAGGCCAATAGTGGCCTCTGCGAGATAGGTAGGGTTAGGCTACGTTTGGTTCTGTTGATATATGTTACGTTAGTGTAGCTTTGATATTCGTGGTATACACTGTTGTACTGTTGACTTCTGCGCTCTACGGTGCTCTACCTCATTCTGCCTGGTTCTGGGGCGTCCAGCAATTGTGGACGCGGCTCATTAAGTTGGGCTATGTTACGTTTGTTTGGGTTAGGTTAGGCTAGGTTTGGTCAGGATACATTCGACTTTTATGCTATTCACTGGAATGCGGTCGATTTCTGTGCTCTACTATCCTCTAGTATATTCTGCTTTGCCCTGCGGAGGCCAGCAATGGTGGTCTCGGCATGCTAGGCTGGATTAGGTTACGCTTGGTAATGTTACGTTTGGTTAGGTTAGGACAGGATAGATCCGACTTTTCTGCTATACACTGCGATTCTATGGATTTCTGCGCTCAACTCTCCTCTAGTATGCTCTGCTTGACCCTGTGGCGGCCAGCAATACTGGTCGCGGCACGTTATGTTTAGCTAGATTATGTTTGGTTTGGTTAGGTTATTTTGGGTTCCGCTAGGATAGCTTCCTCTCTTGTGCTCAACACTGCTATTCTGTGGACTTCCGGGACCTACTGTGCTCTATCATATTCTGCTTGCCTCTGGGGACGCCAGCAATGGGGAAGCGGCACATTAGGTTGCGTTATGTTACGTTTGGTTAGGTTATGTCAGGTTATGTTTGGTCAGGTTATCTTCGACTTTTGTGATATACGCCGCTATTCGGTCATTTCCTACGCCCTGCATTGTTCTACCATACTCTGCTCAACTCTGGTGTGACCAGTAATGGTGGTCTCGGCACGTTTGGTTTTGTTAGGCTACGTTTGGTTAGGTTATATTTGCTTGTGTTAAGTCAGGGTAGCATCGACTTTCGCGGTATACGCAGTTACTCTGCGGATTTCTGCCCTCTTCTGTGCTCTACTGTATTCTGCTTGGCCCTGGGGCGTCCAGCAATAGTGGTCGCGGCACGGTACGTTGAGATTGCCTTCGTTTGGTTATGTTACAATTGTTGGTGTTTTGTTTGGTTTTCTTTGACTTTCCTGCTATACTCTGCGATTCTATGGATTTCTGCCTTCTACTCTACTCTAATACGATCCTCTTGGCTCTGCGGGTGCCAGCAATAGCGGTATAGGCACGGTACATTCAGTTAGGCTACGTCTGGATAGGTTAGGTTGTGTCAGGTTGGGTTGGGATATCTTTGGCTTTTGTGTTTTACAATGCAATGCGGCAGATTTCTGCGCCCTACTGTGCTCTAGTATATTCTGGTTAGCAATGTGGATGTCAGCAATAGTGGTCTAGGCACGTTAGGTTTGGTTTGGTTACGTTCGGCTATGTTATGTTTGGCCTGGTTAACCTAGGATAGCTTTGACTTTTGTGATATAAACTGCTATTCGGTGGATTTCACCTTGCTACTGTAATATAATATGCTCTGCTGTCTCTGGGCAGGCCGGCAATATTGGTCTCAGCACGCTAGTTCGAGATATGTTACGTTCGGTTAGGTTAAGCTAGTTTAGGTCTGGTTAGGATTTCTTCGACTTTTCTGCTATGCACTGCTGTTCGTTGGATTTCTGCGCTCTACTGAGCTCTAGTATGTTCTGCTCGGCACTGGGGAAGAAAAAAAATAGTGGTCTCGGCTCGTTAAGCTTAGTTAGTCGACGTTTGGTTGGGTTAGGTTAGGCCACGTTAGGTGACGATATATTTGACTTTTGTGCTATACGCTGCTATTTGGTGGCTCTCTGAGCTCTACTGTGTCCTAGTGTTTTCTGCTTGGCCCTGCGTATTCCAGAAATAGTGGTCTCGGCACGTTAGACTAAGTTAGTGTGCGGTTGACTATATTGCGTTTGAATTGGTTGGGAAGATACAGCATTGACTTCTTTGCTATACACTGCTTTTCGGCGTACTTCTACGCTCTACATTGCCCTTCTATAATACGATCGACTCTGGGGATGCCAGTAACAGTGGTCTCGGCACGTCAGGCTTAGTTATGCTATATTACGTTTGGCTAGGGTAGGATAGGGCGGCTTTGAATTTTGTGCTATGCACTGTTATTCGGCGGAATTCTGCGTTCTACTGTGCTCTAAATGCTTTGCCCCACCCTGGGGAGGCCAGCAATAGTGATCTCTGCACGCTAGACTTCGATAGGCTACGTTTGGTTATGTTAGGTTTGGTTAGGGTAGGAGATGTTAGCTCTGAGTTTTGTGCTTCACACTGCATTTCAGTGGATTTCTGCGCTCTACTGTGCTCTAATATGCCCTGCCTGGCTCTGGGGAGGCCGGCAATGCTTGCCTCGGCACGTTACGATTAGTTAATCTACGTTTGGTTAGGTTAGGTTAGGTCAGGTTATGTTAGGAAGTCTTTCACCTGCCACCTTCTAGGGGTGCATTGTACTAGTGTTCGGCCGAAATCGCGCAGCTCCGTGAGCTCTGCGTGCTCGCCCGGCGCCAGTACTCCCGGACGCGACGCCGATGACGCGCGGTGTCCGCTAAGGACATTGCGCGCCTCTATCGCGAGTACCGGTCTGCGGTGGGCGATCTGCGGTGGGCGAGCTCCTCGCGACGCCCGAAAGCGATCCGTGGGGGCGCCCCTATAAATTAGTAATGGGGAAGTTGAGTGCATGGGAGCCCACCGAGACCGAGCGTATGTACCCTGAACTCCTGCAGCGCGCGATCGACACCCCTTTCCCCGTGGCGGTGGAGGACGGGGTGGAACCCGTTGCAGTGCGGTCGGACCAGGTCGGATGGTCCGACGAGCTGGGTGTCTCGCACGAGGAGATGGGCCGTGTGGTCATCAGGATGGCGGCGAGGAGCAACGCCCCCGTACCGTATGACATCCCAGGCGGAGCCTTTGCACTGGCTCTGGAGGCGTGGGGCGACCGGTTGTGGCGGCTGTTCTACAGCCGCCTCAGGACCGGTCGCTTCCCTGTATGTTGAAATAGAGCGAGGGCCGTGCTGATCCCCAAACCGGGAAAGACGCCGGACACTCCCAGAGCATACCGGCCGATATGCCTGCTCGACGAGGCGGCAAAGTCCTTCGAGCGCATTTTAGCTGCCCGCCTTCGAGAGAATTTAACCGACGCGGGTCCCGATCTCAGCGTCAGCCATTTCGGATTCCGGCAGGGTCGGTCGACGATCGACGCAATTAAGCGCGTTCGTGCCATGTCGAGGGCTGCCGTGACCGGGGTGGGGTTAGGTGTGGATATCACCAGCGCCTTCAACACACTTCCCTGGTCCGCCATCCGGAGTGCCCTGTCGTACCACTGGATTCCCCAATACATGACGACGGTGATCGGCGACTATTTGGCGGAGCGCGCGATCGAGTATCACGGACGAAACTCGACCGCCGGGAGGGCGACGAATTGCGGGGTTCCACAGGGATCGGTACTCGGGCCCATCATCTGTGACCTCGCGTACGACGCCGTGTTTCGCACTCCCCTCCCCCGCGGCCTGAGCCTGACGTGTTACGCGGACGACAAGCTGGCGATGGCCTCCTGGTCGAGTTTGGGGGAGACCACGCAGTGCGCGGAAAGCGGCGTGTCCCTCGTCGAGAATAGCATCCGGCTGCTAGGTCTGAGCGTCTCGCCCGAGTAGGCCGAGGCAATGTGGTTTTGCCATCGGTCCCGGCGGAAGCCGCCCCAGTCACGGATGCACGTGAGGAACGCCGTGGTCTAGGTACGGGACCGGCTGAAGTATCTCGGTCTCTTCCTCGATAGCCACTGGATGTTAGATGATCATTTCCTCGCGCTGGAACAACGCCTGGAAGGGATGGCCGAGGCGCTGTTTCGCCTGCTCCTAGGTGGGCCAGACTGGAGGGTGCGCCGCCTCTACACCGGATACGTTAGCTCGGTGGACCTCTACGGGGCTCCGATCTGGGCGAACGATCTGGTCGCTAGTCCGCGAAGTCGGGCGATTCTCCGGCGATTCGCTCGCAGGATGGCGACCAGGTTCGTGCGCGGATACCGCACGATTTCCCACGGGGCGGTGATGGTCCTGGCCGGTGTTCCTCTGTTCGATCTGCAAGCGGTGGGAGAGGCCAGTATCTACGGTCTCCTCTACACTGGCGGCGGCTGTGCTCCTGAAGAAAGAGCCGTTTCCTTGAGGCGAATGTTCCGACAGTACGTGATTACCGCCTGGCGAGCTCGGCTCAGGAAGCCGAGCAGCCGGCGGCACCAGCCGATCGGGGCTGTGCTCCCCGTCTGGATGCATGGGGGCGCAGCGGCAGCCGGCACAATTTCCGCCTGACACAGGTACAAACCAGGCACGGGTGCTTCGGGGAGTACCTGTGTCGTATCGGCGGGAACGCGAGACGTGGAGTCATCACTGCGGGGAAGGGCGGTGGACGACGCAGCACACGCTGGAGTAATGTCCGGCGAGGGCTCGCGAGCGCCTGGTACTTTGTCGCTCGGTTGGTCGGGACACTTCCCTCTCCGTCGTCGTGGTGCAGATGACGGTGGGCTTAGATGCGCAGCGTGCGGTGGCCTCTGCCTGCGAGGCGGTTATGTTACATGAGGAGGCCGCGGAGAGAAACCGCGGACTAGCCCGTGCTTCTCCCGCGTAGGGCGGCGGAGGCCGCAAGGGCGACAACGCTGGACTCCGCGCGCTCAGCCGGATGTGTTAACGCGTTAGACCTCCGCTTTAGCGAGCGACCATGTACCTTCGGCCGGGGATACCGTCTCTCTCTCCCGTTGCAACCTAGGTCAGAGTGTACACGGGCTGGCGGGAGGGGGCCCGTCTGTTCGAGAGACCGTGGTCCGGGCGCGCGGCGCCGCGTGACGTTCGCGCGGAGCCCGCAGGGTATGCGTGTGTTGCGGTGCGGTGGTATGCCTGTTTTGTGTGCCTGTAGTCGACCCGTAACTCGCGCAGGAACATCTACGTTTCGGGTGCGATTTCCCGTCGCGCCGGCAGGGAAGTGCGTGTGCGTCGCGGTGGCGTCCTGGCAATTGCGTCGCCGCGAATTCCAGGGCGCTCCAAAATGCGAAGTGCTGATCATCGTGGGAGTCTTCAGTGGGTAAAAATCCCACATAACCCCGCTTCCTCCACTAGGGGGGCTGAGTTTCTTTGGAAGAATTCCCCAAGTGAAAAAAATGGTGTCTTTCACCTTTGTGCTGCACACTGCTTTTGGTGGCTTTCTGCGCTCTGCCGGAGCTCTAGTATATTCGGCTTGGCTCTGGGGCGGCCAGCGATAGTGACCTCGGCACGTGAGGTTAAGTTCGGTTGCGTTCTGTTACGTTTCGTTTGGTCAGGTTAGGATAGAACAGCTTTGACTTTTGTGATATACAATGCTATGAGGATCATTTTTGCGCTCCACTGTGTCCCAATATGCACAGCTTGGCTCCGCGGAGGTCAGCAATTGTGGCCTAGGCACGTTAGTTTGAGTTAGGTTACGTTTGGATTGGCTAGGTTACGTTAGGATTGGTTAGGATAGCTTTGACCTTTGTACTATACACTGCTGTTCGCTGGACCTCTGCGCCCTACATTACTCTAATATGTTCTGTCTGGCGCTGAGGATTCCAGCAATGGCAGTCTCGTCACGTTATGTTGAGGTAGGCTACGTTTGGTTATGTTAGGTTTGGTTAGGTTAAGATAGGATAGCCTTGACATTTGTGCTGTACACCGCTATTCGGTGGATTTCTGCTCTCTACACTTCCCTAATATGCTCTGCTAGGCTCTCTGTAGGCCAACAAATGTAGTCTCGGCACCTCATGTTGAGTTACGCTACGTACGGTTAGGTTAGGTTAGGATATCTTCCACTTTTATGCTATAAACACCGATGCGGTGTATTACTGCGCTCTACTGTCATCTAGTATAATCTGGTTGGCTCTGGGGAGGCAAGCAAGCGTGGTCTCGGCACGATAGGTTAGGTTAAGCTACGTTCGGTTATGTTAAGTATGGTCATGTTAGAATAGGGTTGCTTAAAGTATTGTGCTATGCACCGCGATTCTATGCACTTCTGCGCTCTACACTCCTCTAATATGTTCTGCTTGCCGCCCCAGAGCCAAGCAGAATGTGCTACAGCACAGTAGAAAGCAGAAAGCCATCAAATTGCAGTGTAGAGAACAAGAGTCGGAGATATCGTAACCTAACCTAGCTTAACCCTACCAAATCAAACGCAGACTGACTGAACCTGAATTGTCGCGACCACTATTCCTGGCCTTCCCAGAGCCGAGCAGAGTATAGTAGAGCAATATAGAGCGTAGAAATCCACTGAATAGCAGTCTATAACAAAAATGTCAACTCTACGCTCTCCAAACCTATCCAAACGTAATATAAAGCAACGTAACCTAAATTAATTTACCGTTCCGAGTCCACTGTTGCTGGCTTCCCCAGTGACTAGCAGAATATATAGGAGCGCAGTAGAGCGCAGGAAGCCACCAAATAGAAGCGTATAGCCCAAAAGTGAAAGAAATCATAACCAAACATCTGCCAACGTAACCTGACCAAATGTAGACTAACTAAAAGTAACGAGCCGCATCCAATATTGCTGGCCTGCCCATCGCCCGGCAGAGCATATTGAGGAGACGAGACGTCCGAAATACATAGGATCGCAAGGTATATCAGAAAAGTACAAGCTGCTCATACCTGTCCTAAACAAACATAACACATCCAAGCGTGACATAAATCAAACTAACGTGCTGCGGTATCTGCTCCTGGCTTCCCCATGGCAAACAAGAGCATATAGTTTCACATTAGAGCGCAGAAGTCAACCGAAGATCACTGTGTAGCGCAAAAGTCGAAGCTATTCTACCCTAACCTAACCAAGTGTAACATAGCCAGACGTTACATATATAAACCTAAAGTGGCGGGATCACTATTACTTGTCTCCCCAGAGCGAAGCAGAGCATACTAGATCAGAGTAGAGCGCAGAAATCCACCGAAGAGCAGTTTACAGCTCAAAAGTCAAAGCTATACTCTACTAACCTGATAAAACGTAACATAAACAAACGAGTATAGCTCTACCCAACGTGCCTTCACCTTCATTGCTGACCTCCCCAGAAGGAAGTAGACCATATTAGAGCCAAGTAGGGCGCAGGAATAAAACGAATATCAGTGTATAGCACAAAAGTCAAAGCTATCATATCCTAACCTGACAAAACGTAACGTAACGAAACGTAATTTAACTCATCCTGACGTGCCGAGACCACTGTTGCTCGCGTCCGCAGAGCCAAGCAGAGCATATTAGAGTACACTAGAGAGCAGAAATCCTCCGAACTGCTGTGCATAGAGCAAATGTGAGAGTTATCCTAACCAAACGTAGCCTAACCTGGCAAAGCCGAACGTAACCTACCTCAACATAACGAGCCGATGACATTATTGCTGGCCTTCCCAGTGTCAAGCTGAGCATGCTAGAGCTCTGTAGAGCGATGAAGTCCGCCGAATACCAGTGTATAGCGCAAAAGTCAAAGTTATCACCTCCTGTCGTATAATCGTAAAATAACCAAACGTAAACCATCACAATCTAACGAGCCGCGAGCACGATTGCTGACATCCCCAGGGCCAAACAGAACATATTCGTGGATTGTAGAATGCAGAAATCCATAGAATCGCAGTGTACATCAAAGAAGTCTAAGCTACCAGTGCCTAACCCTAACCAACAGAACATAGCCAAACATAGCCTAACGAAATATAACATGCCGCGACCACTATTGGCCGACTCCACACGGCCAAGCAGAATATAGTAGACGACAGTAGAGCGTAGACATCCACCAAATATCAGCTTGTACCACAAAAGTCAAAACCATCCTGTCCAATCGTAACCAAACCGAACCTAGCCGAACGAAACCTGACTCAACCTGTCGTGCCACGACCGCTATTGCTGGTCTCCCCAAGGTTGTGCAGAGTATGGTAGAGCCGTGAAGAGCGCAGAAATCCACCGAACAGCAGTGAATAATGCAAAAGTCGGAGCTATTCTATCATAACTTAACCAAACGGAACACAACTATACGCACCTAACTAAATCTAACGTGCCTACACCATTATTCCTGACCTCCACAGGGCAAAACCTAACACATTAGAGCACAGCAGAGTGTAGGTGTCCACAGGACAGCAGTGATTTAGCTCAAAAGTTAATGCCACCATTTCTTAACCTAACAAATTGTAACATATCCAAACGTAGCAAAACCCAAAATAACGTGCAACGATCACTATTACTGTCTACCCAGATTCGATCAGAGCATAGTAGTGCACAGTAGAGCGCAGAATTCCAGCGAACAACAGTGTACACCGCGTATGTGGAAGCTATCCAAACGCAACCGAGATTAACATAACCTAACCGAACGTAGCTTAATTGAATCTAACGTGCCGAGACAACTATTACTGGCCTCCTCATAGACGAGCAGATTATAGTAGAGCAATGTAGAGCGCAGAAATCCGCCGAATAGCAGTGTATAGCATAAAAGTCCTAGCTATCCTATTCTTACCTAACCAAACGTAACAAAAGCGGACGTAACGTAACCAAAACTGACGTGCCACGACCGCTAATGCTGGCCTCACGTGAGCTAAGCAGAGTACAGCAGAGCAATGTAGAACGCTGCAGTCCTCCGGATAGCAGAGTATAGCACAAAAGTCAAAGCTGCTTTAACAAAGCCTAACCAAGCCTAACCTAACCGAACGCAACATAACCCGACCTAACGTGCCGCGAGCACTATTCCTGGCGTCCACAGAGACAAGCCTTGTGTGATACCACACTGAAGTGCGCAGATGTGCATAGAATAGCAGTGTGTAGCACAAAAGTCGAAGTTATCCTAACTTAACGCATCGTAACCTAACGTAGCCAAACGTAATCTAACCCAACGTAACGTGCCGCGACCACTATTGCTGGCCTCCCGAGAGTCGAGCAGAGTATAGTAGGGAAATGTAGAGCGCAGACATTCACCGAACAGCAGTGTGCAGCACAAAAGTCCAAGCTATCCTCACCTAACCTATCCAAACGTAATATAACCAAACGCAAATATTGCTGGCCTCTCAGGATCCAAGCAGAACATAAGAGATCACGGTAGAGCGCAGAAATACACCGAATAACAGGCTATAACACAAAAGTCAAAGCCATCATAACCAAACGTAACCTGACCCAACCGAACCGAACGTAACCTAACTCAACCTAACGTGCCATGACCGCTATTGCTGGCCTCCCCAGAGTCGAGCAGAGTATAGTAGAGAAATGAAGAGCGCAGGAATCCACCGAATAGCAGTGTAAAGCACAAAAGCGAAAGTTATGCTATTCTAACATAACCAAACGAACATAGCTAAACCCAACGTGCCTTCACCATCATTGCTGACCTCCCGAGAACAAAGCAGAACATATTAGCCCACAGTAGAGCGCAGGAATCCACCCAAAATCAGTTTATAGCACAGAAGTCAAAGCTATCCTAGCCTAACCTTGCCAAACTTAACATAACCTAACCTAACGTTTCCTAACACAACCTACCGTGCAACGACCACTATCGCTGGCCTCCCTAGATTCGAGCAGAGTATATCAGAGCACTTCAGATCGCAGAAAGACACCAACTAGCAATATGTAGCACAAAAGTCAAAGATAACCTAGCCTAACCGGACTTAACCTAACCTAACCACACGTACAATAGTTAAACCTAACGATCAGGGACCACCATTTCTGGCCTCCCTGGAGCAGAGCAGGCGGCATTGAATCACAGTAGGGCGCAAAAGTCCTCCGAATATCAGTGTATAGCATAAAAGTCAAAGCTACCCTGGCCTAACCTAACCAAACGTAGGATAACCAAGCGTAAGAAGACCAATCGTAACATAACTCAACCTAGAGTGCCTAGACCTCTATTCCTGACATACCCAGAGCAAATCAGATTATATTACATCAATGCCGAGCGAAGAAATCCCCCGAATAGCAATGTATATCACAACAGTTGGAGCCATCCTTTCCTAACGTAACAAACCGTAGCATAACCAAACGTAACATAGCTCAATGTAACGTGACGCAACCACTACTGCTGGACTCCCCAGATACGAGCAGAGTATAGTAGAGCACAGTAGAGCGCAGGATTCCACCGATTAATCGTTTAAGGCAAGAAAGTCAAAGCTATTCAAGCCTAACACAAACCAACGTAACGTAACCAAGCGTAGCCTAACTAAACCTAACGCGCCGGGTCCACAATTTCTGGCATCCAAGAGCCAAGCAGAGCATGTTAGAGCACAGTAGAGCGCGGAAATCCGCCGAATAGCAGCGTGAAGCACAAAACTTAAAGAAACCGTAATTTAACCTGTCATATCCAAACCTAACCAAGCGTAGACTAGATACACCTACCGAGTCGAGTCCACTGTTGCTGGCCTCCGCATCGCCAAGCAGAACGTATTAGAGGAGCGTAGAGCGCAGGTGTCCATAGATTTTCTATGCATAGCCGAAAAGTCATAGCTATCCTAGCCTAACCCGGACTAACCTAACATAGCCACGCGTAGCTTATCCCAACCCAACGTGCCGCGACCACTATTGCTGGCCTCCCCAGAGCGAAGCAGAGAACATTAGAGCACGGTAGAGTGCAGAAATCAGCTGTATAGCCGTGCAATGCACAAAAGTCAAAGCTACCCTTTCCTAACCTGATCATAGCCTAACTCATCCTGACGTGCCAAGACCACCATTGCTGCCCTCCTCAGAGTCGAGCAGAGCATATTAGAGGAGTGTAGAGCGCAGAAGTCCATAGAATCGCAGTGTACATCATGAAGGTCAAAGCTAACCTATCCTAACCTTGCCAAACGTAGTATAGCCAAACGTTGTCCATCACAACCTAATGTGGCGAGAACAATGCTGCTGGCCTCCACAGAGTCAAGCAGAACGTGCTAGAGCACAGTAGAGCATAGAAATCCATTGAATCGCAGTGTACGGCGTAAAGGGCAAAGATATTCGAACCTCACCCAAACAAACGTAACCCAGCCCAACGTAACCATACTCAATTTAACGTGCCACAGTGTTTAGCACAAAAGTCTAAGCTACCGTATCTTAACCCAACCAAACCTAATATAACCAAACGCAACCTAACTCAACCTAACGCTCCGAGACCATATAGCTTTCTTCCACAGAGCCAAGCAGAATACGCTAGAGCACAGTGGAATGCTGGATTCCACCGAACGACAGCGTATACCGCGTAAGCCAAAGGTATCCGAACATAACCCATACTAACATATCCTACCCAAACGTAGCATAACTCAACCTAACGTGCCGAGACCTCTATTGCTGGCTTTCGCATCGCCAACAGAACATATTAGAGGAGCGTAGAGCGCAGAAATCCACCGAATTGCACTGTATAGCACAAAGTCAATGCGATCATAACGAAACGTGGCATGACCTAACCCAGTATCGAGCGGAGTATGGCAGAGCCATGAAGGGCGCAGAAATACACTGAATAGCAGTGTATAGCACAAAAGTCAAAGCTGTGCTGTCCTAAGCTAACCAAACGTAACACTTCCGAAAGAATAAAACGCAGCCTAACGTGCCTACACCATTATTCCTGACCTCACCGGGGCATATAAGAGCATACTGGAGCACAGTGTAGTGCACGAATCCACCGAGCACCAGTGTATATGCGCAAAAGGTAAAGCAGTCCTTTCATAACCTAACGAATTGAAACATAACCAAACGTAACATAACCAGAGGTAACATGCCGCGGTCACTATTGCTGGCCACCCCAGATTCGAGCAGAGCATATTAGAGCAGAGTAGAGGGCCGAAAGCCAACGAATAGCAGTGTATAGCACAAAAGTTAAAGCTGTCCTAGCCTAACCTGTCCAAACATAACGAAGCCAATCGAATCGGTTCTCACCTAACGTGACTAAACCACTATTGCTGATCTCCACATAGCCAAGCAGAATATGCTAGAGCACAGTAGGGCGCAGACGTCCACCGAATACCAGCGTATAGCACAAATGTCAAAGCCATCCTGACAAAACTTACTCTACCCTCACCTAACAAAACGTAACGTAACCGAACGTAACACATCTCATCCTAACGTGCAGAGGCAACTTTTGCTGCCCTCCCCAGATCCAAGCAGAACATATTAGGGCTACGTAGAGGCATAAGACCACTGAATATCGGTGTGTAGCGTAAGAGCAAAGGTAACCTATCCTAACCTATCGAAGTGCACCATAACCAACCGTTACGTACCACAGCCTAACGTGCCGAGATCACTATTGCTGGCCTCCCCAGAGCCAAGCAGTACATACTACAGCACAGTGGATCGAAGAAGTACACCGAACAAAAGTTTATACCACGCAAGGCCAGCTATCCAAACCTAACGCAAAGTAACATAACCTAACCGAACGTAGCCTAACACAAACTAACGCGCCGCGACCACTATTGCCGGCCTCCGCAGAGTCGAGAATGCTCTAGTAGATCAATGTAGAGCGCAGAAATCCGCGGAAGA
>NW_016909447.1:170664-215765 GCF_001483705.2 Eufriesea mexicana
GAGTACAGAACAAAAGTCTAAGCAATCCCATCCTAACATAACCAAAGGTGACATAACTGAACGCAGCCTAACTCAGCCTAACGTACCGAGGGCATGACTGCTGGCCTCCCCGTAGACAACCAGAGTATACTCGAGCACAGTAGAGCGCAGAAGTCCACCGAATACCAGCCTACAGCACAAGCGTCAAAGCCACCTTAACCAAACATAACCGAACCTAACCAAGCCAAACGTAACGCAACACAACCTAACGTGCCGGTGCCGCTATTGCTAGCTTCACCAGAACCAAGCAGAACATATGAGAGCACAGCAGAGCGCAGAAACGAACCGTGTAGCAGTGTATAGCACAAAAGTTAAAGCCACCTTAACCAAACCTGACCTAACGTAGCCAAGCCAAGCGTAACATATCTCAACCTGGCGTGCAGATACCACAATTGCTGGCCTCCACAGAGCAAAGCAGAACATACAAGAGCACAGTAGAGCGCAGATATTCAACCGACAGCACTGTACAGCACAAAAGTCAAAGCTACCCAATACTAACCTCGCCAAACGTACGTAACCAAGCGTAACCGAACCCCTCCTAAGGTGCCCAGACATCTATTGCTGCCCTCTTCTGCGCCAAGCAGAGCATACTCGAGCACAGCGGCGCGCAGAGGACCACCGAACAGCAGTGTACACCACGAAAGTCTAACCTATCCGAACCTAACCCAAACTTACATAACGTAACCAAACGTAGCCTAACTCAACCTAACGGGCCGAGACAACTTTCGCTGGACTCCCCATAGTCGATCAGGGTATAGAAGTGCAATGAAGAGCGCAGAGGTCCATAGAATCTCAGTGTACGACTGAAACGACGAAAATAACCTAACCTAACCCAAACAAACCTAACCAATCCAAACGTAACCTAACCCTACCTAACGCGCCGCGGTCACTATTTCTGGAATTCCCAGAGCAAGGCTTCGAATATTTGATCGCAGTAGAGGGCAGAATTCCACCAAATAGCAGTGCATAGCGTAAAAGTCAAGGCTGTCCTGTCCTAACCTATCCAAACGTAACACAATCAAACGCAACCTAACTCAGACTAACGGGGCGAGACCTTACTGCTGGCCTCCCAAGAGCCAAGCAGAACACACTATTGTACAGTAGAGCGCAGAATTCCACGGAACACAAGTCTTCACCACGAAAGTCGGAGCTATCCTAACCAAACCCAAGCTAACGTAACCTAACCAAAGGTAGCCTAAGTCAACCTAACGTACCGAGACCACTATTGCTGGCATCCCCAGAGACAATCAGGGCGTATTAGAGCACAGTGGAGAGAGGAAATCGACATAATAGCAATGTACAACACAAAAGGCAAAGATATCCCAATCAAACATAATCAAACCCAGCCCAACCAAACGTAACATAACTCACCCTAACTTGCCGCGACCACAGTTCCTGTCGTCTACAAACCCAAGCAGAGTGTGGTAGCTCACAGTAGAGCGAAGGAGTCCATAGAAAAGCGGTGTGTAGCTCAAAGGTTGAAGCTGTCCTAACTTAACGGAACGAAACCTAACCCAACCGAATGTATTCTAACTGCAGCCGACGTGCCGCGACCACTATTGCTGGCATCCCGAGAGTCGAGCAGAGTATGGTAGAGCAGCGTAGAGCGCAGAGATCCACTCAAGAGCGGTGTACAGCACAGAAGTCTAATCTCTCCTATCCTAACCCAACCAAACGTAACATAGCCGAACGCAACCTAACTCAGCCTAACGCACCGAGACTACCATAACTGCCCTCCCCAGAGCCAAACAGAATATACTAAAGCACTGGAGAGCGCAGAAATCCTCCGAATATCTTTGTATAGCGCAAAAGTGAAAGCCATCCTAACCAAAATTGACCTAGCCTGACCTAACCGAGCGTAGCATAGCTCAACCAAACGTGCTGCGACCGCTATTGCTGGTCATCCCAGAGACATACAGATGCTAGTAGAGCAATTCATGGCGCAGATATCTAGATACCATTATTGCTTGCCTCCGCAGAGCCAAGCACAGAACGACAACATACGTCTAAATCTAGGTGTAAGAGATCGAATTGAAATTCGTAGGCCGTGGTTCCAAATTTTAATAAAGGCATAGTTACGCGACCTCCAACCTTTGCAAGAATCGGCAATTCGTGTGATTATTGTTTTATCCTGCCTACCGCACTTTCCCTAATTGGAGTAAAAGTTTCTTGGGAAGCGTCCTCGTCTATTAAAGCAAGGGAGGGTGATACTGACATAAATTGCAGTCTGACCAGTGCCTCTGAGGAAATCGAAATTACGTCATTCCCGTGAAGCGTCAAGGATTGCATTACACGCAACTCATGGAGATTGGGTATTATGGAAGTGTGCAAAATGTAACCGACTTTGTCAGGCGTCGCGGGATATCGGTTTTTATCCGGATCACGCCAACACTTTAATTGCTGCAAATACGGTTTCGCGTAGACTAAGAGTTCCAATTGTATAGCTAGTACTAGGTTTGTAATTAATGTATGTACCTGAAAGTTCAACACTGTATATAGTTAATGTAGGACTTATTTCGAAAAATGTAACTAATGGTAATAAATTATTAATACTGATAATAACTTAAGACCGTGGTATCCTGTCACATAATAAATTGAGCAAGTACTATGGATCATAAACTTTCATTTCATAAACTATAAGCTCCATTTAAAATTCAAGTTGTTAGGTATCTTCGTAGTCGACTAGCAAAACACGTTGAAATGCACATTGTAACCGTCTCCGAGTCCTAGCTACAGTTATGTCCTTTAGTGTTGACATCCTGTCCATAAAAAAATAGCTGTGGAACAAATGCCAAATTGAATCACTTAGCTTACACTTCATTACAATATTTTCTGTTCGCTTTATACATTCGAAGCTCAAAAAGGACATCTAAGATACCCAATAGGTAGCAAATGTTGTAAATTTTGTACGTAACACATAGCTTGCCATTGCTTTCCTAGAATTACGCTTTGGAAAACGATACCAGCTACCAGGACTCACAACGTGAAGGTGGTTACGTATAGAGACACGACGTGTGACGTAGTGGAGCAGTTTTCTGGCGATATCTGTTTCAAGGGTATCTAATCCAACTTGGAGCGAAAGAAGATGAAGTGCAGCAACTGACACTTCACTACGTTTCCTGCCTTGCAAAAAGCGTTTCGGATGTGAATATTAGAATTTGCACTCTACTGACGCAACGATAATTTACTACGCTTCAGCAGAATCTAATATTTACAAGTTCGCAAGGATTGGGGAAACAAATGTGAAAGACGCGAGTAAAGAAAGGCTAAACTAAAATCAGCACGCGCCTGTACGTGCTCGAGAACATTGAAAAGACCGACTTGCATACGAATCGTATCCCTGCTTGCAAGACAATTCCACGCTCATCATCACGGTCAGGTCTATCCCACCTCAGCCATTGCCTATTAGCCATGACATAGACGTGAATAACGGATGTCCCCGAACCACTGAAACTCTCAGTGCCGCAACGAGTGTCCTGCGAGGCCTTGATGACGGACAGATATTACATGCCCCTGCCCCAAGGGGTAGAACATAATCATCACAAGTGTTATGGCCGTAGACGCATGCCGGAACAACTGCAGGCCTATACCAAAGCAGCGTACGACTAGGGCTGCTGGAGCCTCGCTTTGGCTCCAGAAGGAGCAGAGACCTGATGGCCCACCTGGAACCCGATGCATAATGAGATTGATATTGGCTTGAATGTGTGTCGGAGACGAGTCGTAACGATGACTTGCTATGCATGGAACTATCGAGTACACGGAAGTTCGTCGCGTAGGCTTGTTGGTACTTGAGGACGGTTGCGACTATCGGGAGAAGGATTATGATCTATTTGGTAATCGAGAGGGATAACAGAGAAAGGATATGGTATAGATGTATTCGCTCCAAGTTATTTAGCTGGCCTTTCTACATACAACTCGCATGTGAGTCTTGGCGTAGTAATCTATCTTATCTAAATCTAATCGCAATCATCGTTCGCAGTAGAACAATGTCTTCCACCTTGTAACTAGTTATTTCTTCACGCACGCATCCCTCGTTGTTCAACGAAGTACTCCATATTAAATCTTGAGGAACCTGAAAGCTAAAAGGAGAATATATTAATTTGAATATAAACCCAAAAGAAAACGGATTAGTTACAGGAAAGGAATTAGATGCGAGGCGAATGGAAGCCGCCAGCGACAATGAAATGGAAGGATTAATCCATCAACGGGACAAAAACAGCTCATAGATGAAATAAAACTGAATTCGAGATAACACACCAACGATGAAATAATTCGGAAATAGGAAAAGGTAGATTATGATGTAAAACAGGTATGAGAGGTCATGTATATATTGAATGGACGATGGCTATACACTAGCCAGAAGATCTAGACAATGACTCATCTCCAGCCCACCACCATCCCACCCCAATGCAACGACCAACCACTTCGCCGACGAATGCTTCGAAACCTTAGAAGCCATTATACAGGCGTAAAAACGACAACTGGTCTCGCGTTCAAACCGGCGAATTCAGATAATAAAGCTATAAAGTAAATATGTACAATAGTCCTGGGAAAAAGCTGATAAGGAAGTGGAACGATGGGACATATTAAAGACCACATCGATATATCTGAATCGACACAAGAATATAAAACCTAAGGAAGAACGTATAAAAGTTTATATGCCAAAGCCAGCTTGCCCAACGTTGACCCTAGGAAAGGTCGCCTGTGTCCCACTGGGGAAGTGCCGGAATTGCCTGGTTCAGACCCCGAGGTACCTCGATCCAGCTCCACCCTGCAAGCACATGAGAAGTAGTGCGGTACCCCCTTTATATGAGCTACAATCGGTTTCCGATATCGGCCGACGGTTTCTCCTAATTTTGTCAATTTCGGTAGAAAACACATTTTCTCCATAACAGTCTATCATTTCTTACCTTCTCCTAGTTCTACTGTAACTTTTTGATACTGGCTATTTGTTATTAGCAATTCAAATTGGACGTTAACAATAAATGCAACAATTTATACAAAATAAGTAATGCCATTTGCGGGTTTTCTAGACTGAGGAATCCTCTTGTACACATCGTTATCTTAAGCTAACCGTACTACTTCTTATATGTATGTCTTTCAGTTTGAGCATATATATTTCACCTTTCTATCAATACTGATCATCATCCTAATATCGGTTCTAGGCGGTTTCTTCATCAGAGGAATCTACAGATTACTCCATTGTGAAGCGAATTCGCATCATATAACAAACTTTTTATAAAAATCCAAGAATTTTAGTATGAACTATGCTCTGAGCGTTATTTCTAATGTCTGATGGCTATTTATAATAATTTAGAGTCAAAGATCATTTTAATTAGAGACATCGACTAACTGGGGATACTCTCATCTAACTTGTAAGACAGGAATGAATCTCCTATTGCCATACTGCTTATTCATGTTTAAACGCACATTTTCTATATCTGAGAATGCTGGAGCAACTTGGATTACGTTTTCGTCCTTGATAAAGTAAACTCTAAAAGAATTACAGTACGGTTATCACAGATTTAAGGAGAAGTTAAAGTTTATTGGATGTGTTTCCTAGAGCTATCTATTCCCTTATCAAATTCATTTAATCGGAGATACGAGAAATTTATAACTAAGTCTTGTACGTTATTTTCGTTGCATTCATATTTATCACAAATTCATGCACTGAACAATTTGTTATTAACAGTAAACGTAATAATTCATATATTCTTAGACCGCAAATTTAATTAGCTCTTTGATAATTAAGTGGCAAATGCTATTTTCCTATAGTTACTTTATAATGGTTGTAGCTCAGTTATCATTTTAAAATTTTCATGGTTAGTCTTATTTGGCAGTAATGAAGTATTCAAGGGAAAGTTCCTTCGGTACCGATACGGCATTTACCTTTTGCACCTTTAAAATATCTACACAGCCATCCATCAATGTTACGAAGTTATTATCCATACTGCCCATAGTCCACAACCTATATCATTCGATTAATATTAATTATCTTATTTGCACAGCCAATATGTAATATATTCAAATATACGTTCCACATAAGCTTAAACATAGCCAAAGGACCAACTAACTCCTTCCTGTTTCGCTTCAATTTTACTCCACGTGGATATCCAATTTAACAAAGCCTCTCGCCGTAGGCACCACTCATACCAACCAATACTACTCTCTCGGTGTTCTCCTTTATAAAATCCTTTTTCTCCTCATTTCCCCAAACATTTTTTCGAAAAACTATGCATCTGTTTCTCTCAGAGATGCTCTTCCAACACACATTGTTATATACATACTCATATGGTGCTCCATCGTTTACCTGGTGCTTATTTCATAATTTACCTTCATAATTTAACCCGCCTACCATCTACTTAGCCAGTGACGTCGATATTATTCACGAGAAAGGGGATCAATTCTTCTTGCTCAGGCATAACCGGGGAAGTATGGCGGTACGTCCTAGCCGCACAGAGATCAGGAAATGCGAAGGAGACACTTCCCGTTGGGGGTCATATGTGCGAATCTGATAAGCCTCATCTTATATTAGCTGGAACAGAACGACTTCGAACGAAGTTGCTCGTACGCTTTCACGTGCTTGTCAGAAACACGCACGCTGGAGTAGTGACCTCAATCCTGGATTCGAACGTGTACGTCGAGCCTCGTACGTCGAACATGGTTTCGTATTTTATAAATCCAATATGAGACGAGTGGGTCTCGAAATCCCTGCACTCAACTGGCGTTGCTATAAGGGGACAAATAACCTGTAGTTCATTACTTGGTTTCCTTCCTTCAGAGGAAATAGGGCGAGAGAGCGCCAATCTATAATTGCGTTTCCTTCCTGAAACGAAACTCTCTGCCTTGGACAGCGTTTCACTACGATATCAGCACAATATGGCGAACCATAGGAAAATCTTCATGGCGCAAAGCATTCATAGAATTTGGTTTGATTATGGTATTGATGAAGCAGGTGACACACTTTTGGTAAATATGTGAATAAGAAGTCGTAGATTCTGCGAAAAACAAACTATTGTAAAAATTCACGTAAAATTAGGGTATGCAGGTACTATGGGATGAAGAGTCATGCGAAGGAAGGTGAAGTGATTTCGATAATTAAAAGGTCCACATACGGTAGAGTCTAATAAAACGAATCTCAGAATAAGTTAAAGTCTAATTCGAAAGGTACATTTGTAATTGGTGTAGATGTGCACTATAATATTAATGTAGGATACAGAAACAGTACATCATTTTAAAAATTCAAAAGACGGAAATACGTCGTTTCGGAAATATGAGTGAAGGTGGGGGTGCAATTAGTCTGTATGTTTTACGTTTGTTTGCATCGACCCTATTGGATCCATCACAGGTCTATCACTCATACAAATTCTACCCATATTTTTGAAATGAGGTGTTCACTCACATTCCACACTTTTCCTATTATATTCCCTTCCATACGCAATATTTGCATAATACTATAGGTATTGTGAATTCTACCGTATTACTTGAAATTATTCATTGCAATGTACTCTCACGAACAATTCCTCAATCGTTTGCACACCGCTTGTACCACTATAGCAACTTCTCTGATCTGCAATTTGTTATTTGTCTTTACCTTCAGTAACCAGTTAAAATGGAAACACTGAATTAGGAAGCACTTCAAGGAAACTCGCAAACATCTTTAACCTATCCTTTCGAAGCAAAGTTTTTGTTTCGAGTGTATGTCCCAATGCATACATCTGACTGGATTCGCTGTAGATCGAACAACCAAATATGTTTTTACGGCGCAGTGGTTATTTGTTCTTGCTATTTTTGTAACTGACACGGTTCAAATATATCTTATTACCGGTATCCCAGAAAATTTTTTGGTTGTATATTTCTGAGTCTAATTCTGCATTCACTATGTATCTGTACAAGTGTTGTCCCAAATAAATTGGATTTAATCGATTCGCCGACAGAGTACTCTACGGATATTTATGATTCAGTTACAGTAAATGTGTGGCAATAAGGCATATCGAGATTTCGGCCTTCTAGCGACACACTGTACCGAGGACACGGTACAACTCTATCTTGTTCACAGTTGAGCGAAGGATGGTAAACGAATATGCCTCGATGGATGTCATCGAGGTGATATCTAATCGCAGTGGTCGATCCTCTTGGACAGGTAAAATGAGAATGTGGAATAGAGTGTATAACAAAATGAGCTCCTTATCCTTCCTTTATGATTCCAATGCCGAATGTATAAAATGTTGTGGATTCATAGACCCGTGCAAATACGCGCTGTGAAATATAGATTGTGTTTCTGTTTTACAGTTATTCGGCAGGTAACCGTTGAGTATTATTGTTTCGTACTTAGGAATTGCCGGTCTTATTAATAACTCGTTGGAAGTGGTTGGGACTTTTATATCGAAGTAACTGCACCACGCGTTATTTCAATTAAGATAGATACTCTTGGTTAAGTGACCCTCAGCAGTCAATTCGGGACGTAAAGTTCATAAGTAGAAATTTGTGCGAGTGTCTCTACTTTAATATTGGTGCTTCCGGGATGCAACGCGTGTCTGAATAAAGTACACATATTATATGAAGCAATTCTATAGAGACAAGGGAGTACAGATAATTATACTCTTATCTTAATGATAAATATCAGAATGTCTTTGATGAAAAAGGAGTATTTTTTAAATAATTGTTGGAGCATGAAATCAGGAATTCGTTACTTTAACTGGCTTGGTAGTACTGACGTTATGTTTTATTTTGCATAACACGTATTTGGGATACAAAATTGATATTAGGGAAATATATAAGTGTATGGTAAGATTCGTTTTGAGGTTCTGATGATTTCGTATTTCGATAATTTTTTATTTTAACATTATTTGTTAATGTGATTCATACTTAGCAATCTATTAGGTTCAAAGCTACCAGGCATTTAAGAACAGCTAGCATATCCATGACGCTTTTATAGAAACCATTGGTGCCACAATTTCAATGCAAATATCCATTATTTGACTTCGCTCTCTCGTATTTTTGGTACTTTCTGTCCGGAACATTCTGTTAGACTAAAAGCTGTTTTTGATTCATTAGATATGAATGTATCACGTGAATGGAAATGTCCAGAAATATCCATTCCCCTTGATTTCCTGAATTTAACAAATCATACTAGTTAAAAGGGAATACTCTAATATCTTAAGGTAATATAATTAGTATCCCAATATCCTAATACTTCTTTGTAGTCTTATGCCGTTAGAGATAATAATAAAGGTAAATAAAACTAGAATCTGCTCATTAGGTTCAAAGATATTAATTTTTAAAAAATAGAAATTTCAAGCAGTTAGATTGTATAAAATTGGTGTTAATTTACAATTTCCTACGCATTTGATACGGCAGAAACGCATACAGAATTTCTAAATTAAATGTAAAGCGTAAAATTTATATGCAATATGTTATACTTTAAATCTGCTTTCCTGCGAACAATGGCTCATGATACTCTCCCCCTCTCCATATTTATAATGAAAATAACATTTTTTACCGCGAATAATATCCAGTATGAAATGCTTTCGTCTGATTTCGAATCTAACCGTTTCACTGCACGTGACATTTGATTGAAATGCAACAGTGGTATTACACCAAACGTATCTGCAACATGTTGATTCACTGATTATTGTACTTCGTTATATTCAACTTTCGTTCTTGAGTCCTGAATATTTAAATCGGTACATTGGTACATTATTGGCAGTGCATTTACTGTAATTCTCGTACCTATTGATAAATATTAGTAAAGATGTGTAGCAGACACGGCAGTTATAGTAATGGCAAAATTAACCTACGTTGAAGGTAATTAAAATGTTGCACAAAATAAGTATCTTAATCCTTGCTCCTCTGGTATTGGTAGTAAGGAACGAAATTCTTCAAGTGGAATGCGTTTTCATTGAATTAATTAATAATGCATTTAATAGAAAGAGATGATAGTAATAAAATTTCTCTGGAAAGAATGTGACCCTTTTAATTTCAATTAGCGAACAATTTCATTAAGTGTTCCGTATTAAATAAGAATCTGGAGAAATAGGAATAATAAGGAACAGAATGAAATATTAACTTTCAAAATGAAATTTTGATATATATTCTGCAGTACCATTTATGCTTAACGTAATATTAGCTGATATAATTAGTTGTGCTCATGTAGAAGGGATTTTGAGGTTAGTGATAGATGAACCTGCTGCAAAATGCACACGTGAGTATTTATTTCTCAACCAACCGGATAATAATGCTTTGTTTCAAAACATTTGTTGGAATATAATCTAATTGTGTAATCTGGGAAATATTCTTGGCACTGACAAATACTGGCTTCGTTAATTAAAGCCTTTAGGTTAAATCAATATTTTCAATGGCAAAACTGCCCCCACTTTTATCCTTCAAATATAAACTCCAAGCCTGCGTGCTATATAACATTATTTTAAATAGACTTCTCTCAAGCCTTTTATAAATTGTGTGCACGATGTATGAGAATAATATTAATTAGTGGAATATGTAATTAAATCTTCGACGGTATAATAAAGTCTGAGGACACGCATACATCAGACTTTAAAGAAATACTGTTTCCCTTTCGACCATCTTTCTTAACTTCGTCGTTTCATATATAAAATGGAAATAAGAAATAAAATAGTTTATGTCTCAAAAATAACATGCATACTAATATTAATGATAATATAAGCAGTAATTTTGTGGAACTCGTTAATATTTATTTATTCTAATTACACATTGCTTTTCTTTTTTAGTTCCTAGATGCTAATTGTTATTTCTTATTACAAGATATCCAAATGACCAAATTCCAAATATAGTTTACAAAATAACTATCTCCATATCGTATTTGTCAAAGACTAGGTACCCCCAATATATTCAACTTACAATGTTCAAAGCTGAGGTCCTCCATAGTGATCACTATATTTACACAGTTACTCACTGTGTGGAGGAAAAGGGATGTAGAATTTTCAGCGAGAGCAGAACATGAGTTGCTATTTTCACCTGTTCCATTACAAAAATTACAACATGTATACCTTTCATTTACACCATTCTTCAACGTAATTGCATCACGTCGGTTAACGTTTTACACGTTACACGGATCCACTTCTCCCTCGCTTCGCGTGCAACTCTTTATATCTCGAATATACTAGCTCACTTCATAACAGACGAATATGACAACATTCGAAGTATCTGTAATTCGTGTTCCGGTAAAAAAACGTTGTTGAAGATCAGCGTTTAAATAGTATTTTAATTCTCACACATTTGTTTCGATTCCTCCTCACAGAACAATGCTCGTTTCACAATTCTGAACTTATACACTCCGAATAAAGTTTTAATACGAAATTAAGTTTTTAATAATACAAAGCATAAATGTTAATGAAAATCAATTGTAAATAGTTTGGTTTTGCTTCAACAAATAACAGGGTCTCAAATGCTAGATAAGTGAAGAAAATTAATTTTAATAAAATACAAACAATTAAGTTAAACTTAAATGAGTAGGTTATTAAATGTAATAAATCGTGAATCGAATGAGGGAAATTTGAGTCATAAATAATGGGAAATAAATGGTAAGGGAGAATGGGTGATGTTATTGTATTTTATTTGTCAAGTATAGGAAATCCGATGAGTAGTAAACGATACGCAGACGCATCTTCGGAGTGAAAATTATAATCCAAGGCAAACGCTGACTTTTCGCCTCAGGTACTTCCGCGTAAGGTGTCCTACAAAAAATACTGAAAACCATCAATGCATAATGACTTGGAAAACAATCCGCATAAAGTGAAAATGCACTAACTTCCAGCAATTCCCTAGCTATATTCCTCCACGCGATTCTCTTATATATTGACCCTCTCTTTGTGCATTGCTAAGGCGAAGAATCCTTCTGGACGCACCAATAAGGATTTCTCAATTTAAATTAAAATCATTACTATTCTCCTTTAAAAGTTAGCTTTAATATGTCCATGGATTAAGAAATATTATCATGTATTGATGCATCATTACAGGAATTGCTGTTTCTATCGTGCAGTCTATAAATTCCAACCACAATCTGGATATAATTGGACTTCCTTACCTCAGGACAAAGAAAGTAACTACAGAGTAACTTAAAATTAATTTTTGAAAAAGGGTGTGAACGGAGGAATAGTATATTCTTGTGTAGGACGGGAGTAGATATTTTGAAAAATTTGACATGGAAAGCACACGTTTCACTCATACCCTTTAAGCAAGTAATAGTCGAATGTTGTGCAATTGCATTGAATAGTCTTTACCCGTTATGGAAGTACATTGCGAATTAGAAATGTATCTTCAAAGTAAAAGTTAGAGATAACCATGAATATTAATTATTGGCGATGTAGTTTAGAAATTGTGATACAAATGAACTAATATCTTCAACCCTTTCACATAAAGGAATTATCTTCGTCATGTATCGACGGAAATAATTCGTAGCAACTTCCTTTGTCCACCATGTTGGATAGTGACGAACTTTGTATCGGTTGTTTAGAACAGTAATATCGATATTAAGAATAATAATTTAAAATTTCTTCTCCTGCAATCATTATTCCACTATTACAAATCAGTTCTAGATTCGTCGATTGTCCAGAATTCTCAATTTTTTCCTATAAATGGACGACTCTTTTTCCGAATCGTTGATATATTCCTCATCGTAAATTTTGTATAATGACGAATTTTCAATTAGTCATATGTAGCATGGTAATTTCAATACTGAAACGAATAATTCAATATATCTCCCAGAAGGAATTAGTTCCTTTTAGGCACCTGGCACACTATATCGACTTCTGAATTATAAATATATCGATTATTGTCGTTTATCAATTTTTTCCCATAAAAGGACGGTATTCCATACCGAGTATGTTGAACAATGACGACTTACGAATCTGTCATATCTAGAATGTTGTAGGATACAATTTCAGAGACAAACCACGAATCGGCATTTGCCAACAAGGACAACTTATAAACCGATCGATATCTTCGAGATGCAAATGCATAGGCTATTTTGGGTAATAGAATTAAGTTTCGCGCTCCCTTAGGGGATGTGAAACGTAAGCAAGGGAAAGCATAAAAGCATGGTCCTCGACGACAAAAAGAGGGTCCTTAGAGGTCAATTCTGATCGGCACGAGCGTGAGACGATAGTTGTTCGAAAGATAGTTAAATTAGAGTGCGTCTTTGTGAGTTTTCATTTCGTTACTTGGTATTCCTTCTTTCGTTAAAATATTTTTTTAATTTTGGGATGGTGTTATTCCGCTATTCTTGCTTAGTCAATTTTCGGCAGCGCAACGCGAGCTTTCGCTGTCCATCAATTTAGTAACTTAGTAAGTACGTAATTTAGAAATTTTGTAGCTTTAACATTAATAATATTATTTTCGAATGTTGGTAAGACGTACTGAATGAAAATACTAGAGGCTTGATCATATTGCAGTAGCAGAAGAGAAATCGGGATATAATGTAATATGAAATATTTAATTAATGTCTGTGAATAGACACTTAATTCACTGTAGGTTCAGCATTAAATAGAGACACTTTTCATTCGTGTACATGTAAGGAATGGAAGGAAATCAATTTTTCTTTTATTTATGATTGGGTAGGAGTGTGTGTAAAAGTAAAATATCGTGTAATATAAAAATGGAAATGTAAATGTTGGATTTTACATGGAAGGATCTCTAAATTTTACTTCTTATAGGCACCGATAAGATTTGGAAAATGCATTGCAGGTTATAAGTAATTCATTTTATATCTCTGTCTTACGACCTTTAATTATAACTTCTCCTGTAACAGAGGTATAATTATGGTACATTTAATTGGGGCATTGCTTCCCTTCCATATTCGTTACGTAACCAACAGCGTATCAATATGAAAATTTCGTATCCTCCCACATTTTACCCTAATTTTCTTATAAAGCAGCGTATTTTTCCATGCTTTTATACAAGTATGACATTTAGTAGCCAGTGAGATCATTTAGAGGCCAGAAAAGCATGTTTACGATATTTTATCGTAATTCTACGTAAAGCTGCACCCAAGCTCGGTAGGTATGAAGAATATTAATACATAATTCCTTCCAAATGTGACTTAAAATTAACAATTCCAGAATCAATTACTAGTCGTTTCAATTATTTGTATACACGATAAAACCACGCTGCACCAATTACCGTAGTCAATAATAATTATGCTAGTGATACTTCCCGAGAAACTGCCTCTTAACTCAGAATAATTAAATCGACGAAATTTGAAAATCCACGAAACAAAATAGGCTTGTATACTTTAGGGTATATGCGTTGCAACAGAAACCTCTAGTTAATGGTACCGTCTAGCCCAGCGAGAACGTATCCATTTGCAGCAGCCGAACGTATGCCGGTCATTCATATTTCTTCAATTCACGCGCCCATTCGCGCGTTTTGTCGCAGGATGAGAGGAATTCATAATTGACACGACGTTTCGTTTGAAAGTTGCTGGAAGGAGGAGTCGGATTCTGCTTTGTTTAGAGGCAAACGCCGCTATATCGTAGAGTGGTACACGCTCGAAGGTGACCATGCTGCCCGCATGCATGCAAAAGGTAATAGGGCCAAATAATTATATCAACGTTACTATGGAGCACAGTGACCAATTGCTAGTCGCCGGCGCGCGACGTATATATTAGTCTCGCTGTCTACAAACGGAAGGCACCAGTTCGTTAGCTTTCGTTATGCGTCCTACCGCAACGACATTATTATATTCCGGCGTCGTAAACGCGGTATTCGCTACGAATGCATATTCATAGGGATAAATGAATGTCTAGCTACCTGTTTCTGCGTTCAATGACATTCAATTGCATGCAACCCAATGCAAACGTGCATCTACGCTACCGTAGGGTTTGAGCAGTTATAGCTTTGCGAGGAGACATCGGAGAATATCATTTGTGGGCCCTATATAAGGGGCAAAGCCGTACTCCTGCGTCCTTCGACCGAATTTTAGGTTGGATACCTTTGTGGTGGAAGGCGGAGACGGGATTTCGGTTAAAAGATTGGGTAAGTCGTTAGAATCCTGTTTCTTTTAGAAATGTAGCTCTGCGCACCAGATTGGGGAAAATTAGATCACTGTAGGGACCACAAGGAATTAAATATGCGAGTTTTCACTGCTAGGTAATTTCTTTCCGAGGCAATTATTCCATTAAACTCCGAAATTGTTTGCTCTTCCTTTAAAAACCAGACGGAGTTTTACTTGTTCCTATTCAGTATGACATGTGCGTGTTAATGGAATTGCATTCTGCGTGTATTCTACCATATAAATTTTTTAATTAATGACTTGACGCTGGTACACTCTTCATTGAGTCAGAACTTACTTGGAAACGAGAAATTGCCCCTTAATTTTCATGGTGGGACTTCAGTTGTTATATAAACTGTAATTGAACGTAATGCAAAAAAGAAACTTTTCATATTGAAATCACCAGTGCTCCAATTTTTACCAATTTTCAGCAACCAGCTCTCTCTGTCCTCTACAGTAGAACAGTGACAATACAAATTCAATCCCGGGATGAGAAAGTATGCAAACGATATACATCGTAGAGCATGGCGCTAACCGCTTACACTACGGTTATGAGCCTACATCGTCCTTAGATTCTCATACTAAATCTCATTCGCATTAGGCTGCAGTTACATGAAGCGTATATTAACGCGCGCGAATTTGGTTAAATCAAAAAATTGACAAGATTTTATTTAGAACAAAATGTGTATGTAGTTGGCTAATAAATATTCAGTGACACCGTTATTCTGAGTTTCTCGTAAGTATATCAGGGTGTGAAAGCTGGAGAGATTACTAGTAGAAAATTAGCATCAATTCCTACATTAAACCTGCCAATAGTTCAAATCAAAACCACTTTCAAACATTTTACTTGACGTACCCCATTGAATCGATAATTGCTTTGGTCACATGATTGCGTGATATTGCGTCCAATGTAAGTTAAATTAATATTCCTGTACTTTTCAAATTCTTCTTTCCTCTTCTCAGTCGTGTGCCAATTGACCTGTGATATGTTTAGCGTTAAATATAAAACGACGATGCGTGGAACGTGGGAATGAATTAATTCTGCGCGTTAATTAGTACCCGATGCCTCGTACGCCGCTTTATGAAGCTTCGTCGAATTTTCAGCGGGAAATCTTCCAACCGCTATTCCTCCGCAACGATTGCATCGCAGAGGGCAAAGTGCTGTATACGCACTCGGTCGATGAAACCCATACCACGGTCTAATTCCAATACTTTCGCGACTCCTAGCCAGGATAGGTGCTAACGGGCGCGTAGCGGATGTAAGTAACTCGTGTTTGCGACTCTACTTACGAAACCCCGCAGGGGCTACGGTTGACCTTCGTCGGCCGTAGTATGGGATTGGCGACCCCACTGTATCTATCTGACGTGCACCTACGTCGAGGTATTCTAGCAGCCTCAGAACGGTAGTGGTTCGCAAGGATCGTAACTACCGGTAGGCCCGTGATCACCGGTACCACGGGAGACCGTTATAGCCCTGGCCGGCTGCCTACGTGTAATCCGTCGTGGGTCGCTGGATTGGCCTCGTGGTGGCAGTGGTTGGATCCTACAAGGCAGGCAAGGGTTCTTGAATCCCGGCATGAGAGTTGCCGGTAGTAGAGCTCGGGTGCCGTCCTACCGAGGCAGTAGGCATTTAGAAACGTCCGGTCCCAACACCGAGGGAGGCGATTGGGGCTAGCACCCCAATTATTCGAATTGGCAGAACCGATTGTGACCTGTGGCACTTTCGTTTCTTGCTGGTTGTGCGTATCCCAAACCGCCCATAGGGGGGCGTTTAGGAGATTATCCCCATCGACCTCGCGGGGTGGATAGCTGGCAAAGGTTAATCGCCTGTAACAGCTTATTAGAAAATCATACATGACCTTACGGCAATGTATAATATTAACGGGGTCATTCTGCCAGCACCTCAACGTTCTTCTGGCAAGCGGTCGCGTGAACGAAGATCCACGCCTTCGCAGATCCGTCTCGGACGCATATGGAACTCGCTCAAGGCGGAAAAACAAGAAACCGAAGAGATACTCCAAAGGTCAGGAATACCAGAACTGGCTACATATTCGATATGGGGAGCCGTTGGTATGATCTCCCTTGCAACAAGTATTCCACCGGCGATATCTCCCGCGTTATTCTTGGAAGCTTTTTGCATTCATTTCTATCCTATCCTACAGGGTTACTTGTCATGGGAAGGTTTTTTTATACACATGAAATGGATGAATTGCTGTATTCGTGGGTCTGGTTAATTTTGCTCTAAGCATTGAAGTGTTGTGCAGTTCGTTATTTTAATTAATGTTTGCTGGTTGACTGAATTTGCTGATCAAGTTGATATTCCACAGTGTTTCATTATTCGACATAAACAACTTGGAATATTGGTTAACAAAATATCTTAGTATGGCTTGGTCGGCCGCACGAATTATTGCTCAATATCGTGACATTTATTAATATCTAGTTTACTTATATAAAGCTTCATCTGTACGGGATTAACCGATCCGAGAAGTTGCAAGAAAATTGTTACAGTGAGGCACAAAGATAACGGTAACAAAGAGAAATAAAGGTAAGACAATGAAATACATATAAAGGTAAAGGTATGCAGGTATTCAAAGGGACGAGGTGTGTATAGGCATATGAAGAAAAGAATATTCTACAGAGAGGTGCGATACAACAGCTGTTTTATAATGTGAAAGGATTGACTGAGTAGATATAGGGTCGAATATGTACTGCTAACATTAGTAACCACTATATTAATAACTGAGTGGTATGCTAAAGCCTATTTATGCTTTTGTAAATGGTGAAGATACTGTCGTCTTGAATAAAAAGTTGGAACATTGATTGAGGACTTTTTCAATATATTCTGACAGTGCACAAGGCTATTGAGCACTTTATAAACAAAAAGAATGACAGAAATTCCCCTCGTTCTTTCTAAATTTATTAAAATGTGTGATTAGGTTATGAATTCTATGTTGTGGCTCGAAACTTACCTGGGCTTTCCAATATGACCTGAAGCTGAACGTAATAACAGGTATCGCGCTACACCTATAGAGCTTGTATGCAATTTAACGTAAGGTTCCCAGATTCTCAGAATACTTTTTTCGATAGTTTGGAGTCCTGTTAAATTTGTTGCTTTGATACATATTGTTAATTAAATTGAACTGACTTGTGTATTCTCATTCAATGCTTTTTATACTGAACTAGGTAGCCTAGCTGTATTCAATTCATTCCTTTAAATAGTGTTATACTGCCATTTGGAGCCTAACTATTCTTTCCCAGAGAATTATAGATTTTGGACTAAGCTTTCCAATTTCCTGACAGAATTGATAATAATTAACGGATTTTGTGAAGTTCTACATATTTCGGAACCTATTGGGAACGTTAGGATACAAACTTTATCAGAATCAAGTTTAGAATTCGAAAGCTCTACAGTGTTATCTTAATTATACACAGCTCTGCAATATGTAAGATTTGTCATGCAACTGTCTGTATTATGTCACTATAATATAGTTAACCTCGATATATATCCATTCGTATTATACATACACGACGTACATAAATACAGAAATGCTTGCACACTACGTAAATATGCATTTGCATGCATAGAAATCAAATTTTAATTCCGACCCATTTCATCATGAACATCCATTTATTATTCACGGTATTTAAACGAACTCATGATTATTTCTCGATCAGGTGCCTTCCGCTAGCATTGCATTGAACGAAAGCAGATATTCCAACTTAAGGTACGATTCTCTATACGAATTTCAAAGAGATTTGTCAATTACGAAGCCTGAGACAACCAGCAGGTACCTCGTACTGTTTAATTCGCATGAAGGCTAATTCCAGATTATTCCGTTTGCTTGAAATTACCAAAATTGAATTGTATTTCCTAGTCTTCTGTGAAAATTGTTGAATATGTATGAGAACGGGTGAGCCTATGCAAGATGAAAATATGAATGGCACGCAAAAGAGCGTTTCGAAATACATTACCCCCGCTTGGACATAAATTACAAGTGTGCATTTTGTCCGAATTGAATAAAATTGCGTGCTTTATCTATCTAAAAATCGTCGGACATCCCCCACCAGGAATTCGACTTAAACAATTTGCATCTGAACTTTTATTTGGGGCGCTTGGTTATGAAATACGTGTTGCCCACGACGTGAAATGTATGATTGCACGGAATTAGATCGAAATACAGCTACAGATTACTTAAAAATATATTACTAGGAATATAATAATGGTTATCGTTAAAGTCCTGATGCTAATGGTTAAATCAATAAATGAAGGTGAAATATGGTTCTTCTGGTGCTGATATAAGCACCTCAAAGATGCAGTGAAATACATTTCAGGAAGAAAGTGCATGGCCTTGTTTCTACGTGTGCAAACATGGAATAAACTGAAATTGCTTCCGAAATATAGTCGTAACATGTGTAACAATGTAAGGTATCGTACTGCTAATTGGGCGGTGATTTAAACGATGTGGGCTATGGTAATGTTAATGGACCCGAATTTGTAGTGGATATTACCAACCGAAGCGATAGAGGAACATTAGCAGTGGTAAAGAATTTTCGTATGCGGAACGTACCAACGGATAAATTGCTGTCGCATACGAAACAATAAGGGCGATGGAAAATAAGCGAGTAATTTACATAGAAGTATGAAGAGAACAATACAAAAGCAATGCGAATCATGGGAGTAAAGTTCACGAATTGAAACCCAAGAAGGGTCCAAACCCTGTTCGAGAAAGTCGGTCTCACGTTCCACGCAATGTTAACATGCTCGTCTAGCTAAAGTGACGAATATATGATAATAACTGATATAGAAGTTACCTCACGTGAAATATGGAAATGAAGCTCTCGTAATTTTCTATTTTCATTTCACCATGCAACAATCGCAAGTCATATGTGCATACAAGACATGTTTCGAATTGTTACGTGTACAGAGCGAAAACCTTTCGAAGCCCAAACGGTTAATGACCATGAGCGTAACACGCAAGGCCACAGCGTGCTGAGAGGACCATCAGTGGAGAGCGAAGAGGGAGGATCGTGAGACGAGAAAAGCGTGATCTGCGCGTGAGCTGGGCCAAGCTACTTTCCTCGCCACTATGTCTCGGTCACACGCTTTGGTCTGGTCGGTAGCTGTGCACTCAGAATCGCGACGCGTCATCTCGGCCTTTACATGTGGCTTTGATGCTGGAAAAGCAGGTGCACGTGTCTCGAGACCTTATTATTATATGGTTATAGTATGTACATTATTGGATCACTCTTATTCTGCCGGTTCTTATATTTATACATTAAAAGTTCTTTATTGGACCGCTATAGTGCTATAGATTCTGTTATTTAATGAGTATGGTACAGTTAATGTGGCGCGCTATACCTATCAGTAAAGGCTGGCAGACGACACAAGTGAAATCAAACTGCGCTTAAATTGCATGAAGTGTGTGACATTACTAAAATAGGACTATTCCGTGCAGATCTGATGCAGTAGTAAAACTTTTCAACAAGAAATCGAAAGTTTTCCTTACATTCGCTGAAACTGTGACCCAATGCCGCCGAAGTTGCATGAAACTTGCGTTATTACTGGAACAAAGAATTTCTGTGCAGTTACATGGCAATAGTAAATCCTCGACCAAAAATCGCAAATTTTTTAAAAATTCGCTGAAGCCGCGATCAAACAACCCTGCAGTTGCTGCAAATATGTGACATTTCTAGAATAGTGTTACTATGTGCAGTTCGGAATCAGCAAAAAAACTTTACCGCACGAAAACCAATTGTCCCAAAAGTTCGCTGAAACTGTATTCAAACAGCGCTGAAAATACGTGAATTGAGTGTTACCCGGCGAATAACGTTATTCACTCTGGAATTTCTGAAGAACGTATATGGGTAGTTATTAAGTTAATGCAATGACCATAGAATAATGTTGATGGCTATAATCGTTAGCGTATTGTCAATTGCTTATATCTTCAGCGGCAATTGATACAACTTTTGAACAATCTAGGATCTCTGCAGAATTACGGTCGTCAGTGAATAGTTTATTCCAACGGCTATAGTTCTGTATTGGTGGCTGTACTTAGTACCGTATAGTCAACTGCAATCTGCTCTAGACACTATTGATCTATACGTTGATTATTATAGAGTAGCTCTTGAATTTAAATCGCCATTGTATAGATCAATACGACGGATACAGTTCCGTGCAGATGGCTATGCTCAGTAGTTCCTTCACATTTGCCAACATCCCTAGCGCCATGTGCTCAATCCATTGAACGTTCTTGTGCTTCTGAGCAACTTAGCATATCGCGGAATGAATTAATCCTGTAGATTCCCATTCTCTGTAATGTATATATACATTTAGATTAATCCGATGAATGTAGTACCGTGTTGATGGTTATAATCAGGACTGCATTATCACTTGTTAATATCCCCTGCTATAATTTATTTATCCCTTGATCGTTCAAGAGTTGCTAAGGGAATCGGATGACCAGCGAATTGAGTAGTCCAATAGAAATAGCACTACGTAGAAAGCTACACTCAGTACTGCATTGTGAAGGGTCCATATCCGAAGTGATAATTGGTCCTTCTATTTATAACTCTAGATTTGCTGTAGAATTTGAATCATCATTGCATAGATTAGTCTAACGGATATAGTCATGTGTTGATGTCTGTTCCGTGTACCGTATTGTAAAGTCGAAATGTCTCTAACGACAACTGACCTATGAATTGGTAGTTCCCTAATTGCTATAGAGTTTACGTTGACAGTGTATTGATTAATCCAATGGCTATGGTACAGTGATAGCGGTTGTACTCAGCCCTGCATTGAAAACTGTAAATATTGGAAACTATAACTGATATAACCATTGATTCATCTGAAATTGGAATACAACTCAGATGAACGGAGGGAAGGTCAATAAGACAGCTGTAGAACTCTGCATATGGCTCGTCACGATACTGCATTGTAGTACACAGGCTGTAGAGGTATGTAGAGTCCTATACTCAGTACAGTATTGACATATGTCAATATCTCCTGCGAAAGGTTCTCTATCCGTTGATAATTCTGGAGTTGGTATAGTGTTAAAGTCATCAACGAACGGATTAATCTACCGGCTAATGTGCCTCGCCCATGATGTACCAGGTACCGTACTGCCAATTGTAAATATCTACAGCCATAAATATACTACACGTTGATGCTTTAGGATTGCTGCGGAATATAAATCATTAGCGGGCAAATTATTTCAACGGCTGCACTGCTGTGTCGGTGAATGTTCTAAGAACAGTAATGCCAACTGGTCTAGCTATAACTGGTCTTCACTTTGACAATTGTTTGCATCTCGAGCCATAATATATCTGACCTTCGTCATTCTTGAATTGCTATAGAATTTAATCATCATGAAACATATTGATCAAACCGCTACATTGCTCTGTTAACGGCACTACGCAGTGATTTATAGACATTTGTCAATTTCTCCTGCAACGAATTGTTCTGTCCATTGACTATTTGTATTTGCTTTGGAATATTTGTCCCCAGTGGGCAGAATAATCCAACGGCGACGGCACAGTGATAGTCTCCGTACTAAGTACTGCTTTATCATTAATTAATATCTCGAGCGATACTTGATCTGCTCCTTGTCATTTTAGATATGCTGCAAGCTTTAAACCATCAGCGATCAGATTAATCCAACGACTACAGTGCTCTGTTGGTGTATGTAATAGCTACCGTTCAGACAATCGTGTATATCTCTCGGCATAACCGTATTCTACATGGAATATTCTGGAATTGTAGTGGAATTTAAGTCTTCAGTGATCAAATTGAACAACGTCTACAATGCTCTTGAGATGGCTATACTCAGTACTGTATTGACACATATTAATGCATCCAACGACAACTGCTGTAACCAATGATCATTTTACAATTGCTGAACATCTTGGACGATCAGCGAAAGGATTAATTAAGTGACTGCGGTACTGTGCAGATGTTTTGGGTCAGTAATGTATTGTCAAATGTTAATATCACCGTCGGAATATGATCCATCCGTTGATCATTCTAGAATTGCTATAGAGTTCAAATCATCAGCGAACTGATTAGTCCAACAGCTCCAGTGCTCTCTTGATGGATATACTAAGCACCGTACTGCGAGTTGTAGATATCTCTAGCCATAATGGATACCTCGCATACGTTAGAGCGATGATGGTAGTTCTAAGTACTGTGCTGCCAATTGTTAGCTTCTCGAGCGATAATGGATCTTCCCTTTGTCCTATTAGAATTGCTATAGAAACTGTATCTTCCGTGAAAAAATTATTCCAACAGCTGCATTGCAATGGCGACAGCTCTAGTCGGTCCTGCTTTGTAAATTTTTAACATCTCGAGCTATATTGGTTATGCTTCTTGACATTCTCCAATTGCTATAGGGCTTTAACCAACATTGAACAGATTAACACAGCAGCCAGAGCGATTTGTTGGTGGATGAATTAAGTACCGTAATGCCAATTGCTAATATCTCTAAACGTAACTGTCCTATACATTAAGTATGCTGGAATTGCTGCGGAACTTAAATTATCAGGGAACGAGTTAATCCAACTGCTACAATACAGTGATTTCAGCTATACACAGTACGGCATTGACATATGTCAATGCCTCTAGTGAAAATGGCTCGGCCCAATGATCATTCTACAATTGCTCAAGAACTTAGATGATCAGCGGATAGATTAATGCAATGGCTGTGGTATAATGTAAGCGGATACACTCATTTCTTCACAGGCACCTAACAGTATCACTACCAATGTGTGATCTATCCGTTGACCATCCTAGAATTGCTATGGAGACAGAATCGTTAGTGGACAGATTTATACAACGTCTGTAGTGCTCTGCTGCTGGATGTACTAAGTACCGAACTGCCAATTGTAAATATCTCAAACCATAAGTGACCTAGAAATTGTTGATGCTAAATTGCTGCGGAATTTATGTCAGCAGTTATGAAATTTATAGATAGTTTGCAGTACCCTGATGATGACTGTATTGAGTACTGTTTTGTCTGTTGCTAATATCAAGAGCGCTAATGGAACTGCCTTCTGTCATTCTAGAATTCATGTAGTATATATATCGTCATTGAGTAGATGAACCCAAAGGCTATAGTGTTCTGCTGGTGGATATACTATGTGCCGCAATTTCAATTATAAATATCTCAAGCAACAGCTGGTCTACACACAGATCATGCTAGAGTAGGCGTGGAATTCCTACCATCAGTGAACAGTACAACCAATCGACTACAGTGTTCTGCTGATGGCTACACTCAGTAATATACTGATATATGTCAATGTCCCATGCGGCAATTTCTACATACATTGATAATTATACAGTTGCTGAAGGACGTAGATGATCGGCGAATATATTAGTACAATGGATGCAGTACTGTGAAGATGGCTAAACTCAGTACAATGTTGTCATCTGTCAATTCCAATAACGTTGCATGATGAATCCATTGTACGCTCTAGAATTGCTATAGAGCTTAAATCATTAGCGAGCACATCAATGCAACGGCTATAATAATGAGATGATGGCTGTACTCTGTTCTATATTGACTTATGTCATTGCCTCCAGTCGCAATTGCTTTATCCACTGACCATTGCACAATTGAGGAAGAGCATACCTGTTCATCTAACAGAATAACTCAATGGCTGTAGTAGTGTAAAGACGAGAACACTCAGTTCTGCACTGCCAATTGTCCACATCACTATAGATACATGATCAAACAATCCGTCATACTAGAACTGCTAAACATCTTATAACATCAGTGAGAAGATTATTCCAACGACTAGAGTGGTCTGTTGGTGGATGTACTAAGCACCGTACTGCCAACTACAAATATCTCTAGCGATAGATGATCCATGCATTGATTATCCTAGAAATGCTGTGGAATTTAAGTGATCAGAGAGCTTATCTATTAAACGGCTAGAGTGCTGTGTTGTTGGATATACTAAGTACCGTAGTGTCAGTTGTTAATATCTCCATCAATAACTGATTCATCTATTGATTGTTCCCGAACTGCCATAGAATACAAATAACTAGTGAACAGATTAATCCAACTGCTACAGTGTGCTGCCGATGGATGTGCCAAGTACAGTACTGCCAATTGTAAATATCTCTAGCCATAACTGTTCAATGCATTGAACATTCTAGTACTGCTGTGGAATTCAAGTCATCAGCGAAAAAATGAATTACACGGCCGCGGTATCGTATAGGTAGCTGCAATTAGTACTGTTTTGTCAATAATTAGTATCTCCTGCGATAATGGATTATCACTGTATTATTGCTATGTAATTCAAATCATCAATGAGCAGATTAATCGGACGGCTACTGTGCTGTTTTGGCGAATGTACTAAGTACCGTAGCGTCAGTTGTAAATATCTCTAGACACAACTGCACTATACATGGATTATTCTAGAATGGCTGCGGAATTTACATCTTCAATGAAGAAGTTAGCCAACGGCTACTGTACCTTGACTATGGTTATTCTCGGTACTGCGTTGTCAGTTTTTGTATCTAGATATATACTGGATCTGCATTTTCCATTCTAGAACTGCTGCAGGAGAAAAATCACCCGTGAACCGACTTATTCAACGGAAACTGTGCCCTGTCGATGGATGTACTGCGCTCCGTAGTGTCTGTTGTAAATATCTCTAGCCACATCCGTAACATACATTGGCTATTCTACAATGACAGTGAAACTTAAATCATCAATGATCAAAAAATTCAAACGGCTAGAGTAGAGTGATGATGACTGTACCTAATAATGTGCTACGAGTTTTTAATACCTCGAGGGATAATGTGTCAGTCCTTTGTCATTCAAGAATTGCTCTAGAATATAGATCATTATTGAACACATTAATCCAATGGTTACAGTGCTCCTCTGACGGTTGCGCTAAGCACAGTGACATCAGTTGTGCATGTCTCTAGCCACAACCTATCTATACAATGATTATTCAAGGATGGCTGGTGAACTCAAGTCATTAATTAAGAATGTAATCCAACGGCTACCGCACCGTGGTGATGGCTGTACTTAGTACTGCGTTTTCAATTATTAATATGACGAGGGATGATGGATCTGCGTATTCGAACACTGGAATTGCTTTGCAATTTATGTAACTGATCAATGAATTACAGCGGCTATAGCGCTGCGATGGTGGCGGTACTTATCTCTGTAATGTCAGTTGCAAACACCTCTAGCCACAACCGTACTAAACATTGACTACTCTGGAATGGCGGCGGAATTTATGTCGTCAATGATCAAGGTGACCCAGCGGATACCGTAAAGTGATGATGGCAGTATGCAATACTGTATTGACAGTTGTTAATATGTCAAAGGATAACGGATCTGCGTAATATCATTGTAGAATTTCTTTGGAATTTACATCAGTAACAAAAGTAGTGCAACGGCTACAGTGCTTTGATGATGGCTGTACCAAGCACCGTAATGGCGGTTGTACGTTTCTCGAGGCATGACCGTAATATGCATTGATTATTATAGAGTGGCTCAGGAAATTATGACATCAATGGATAAAGTAGCACAGCCGCTACAGGACTCTCATGATGGCTGTAATGAGTACTGCGTTGTCTAATGTTTATATGTCGAGTGATGGTTCTTTCTAGAACTCCTTTTGAATTTCACTCAGTGCACAACGTAGTCCAATTGCTACAGTGATGTGGTGGTGGCTGTATTGAGCACTGTATAGCCATATATCAATATTTCGTGGTACAATGGAACTGTCCTTCGCTGCCTCAGGGATGCAACCGTGTTCATATCGTCATTGGACATATTAATCCAAGCCACAAGCGTACTGTACATCTATTATCCTAGAATGGCAGCGGAATTTAAATCCACAAAGGAGATGTTAATACAACGGCTACACAACCGTAATGATTGCTGCAATTTCTACTGTGCTGTCAATTGATAATATATCGAGGGTCAATGGATCTGTGGATTGTCATTTTAGAAATACTTTCGAATTTACTGCTGCAGTCAGTACTGTGTTGTCAATAGTCGAGAACTCGGGGGATAATGGATCAATCCTTTTCCATTCAAGAAGGGCAGTAGAACTTAAATCATCAGTGATTAGGTAATTCCATCGGCAACAGTGCCGTCTTCGTTGATGATCTGGGTTCCGTACTATCAATTCTAAATATATCCGTCTATAACCGTACTATACATTGATTATTCTAGAACGACTGGGTAATATACGTCATCAATGGACATAGTAATATAGCGGTTACAGTACTGAGATGTTTGCTGTACTCAGAACTGCGGTGTCAATTCATAATATCTCCAGGGTTTATGGACCTGCAATGTTCACTCTTGAATTACTGTAGTTCATAAATCACCGGTGAACACACTAATCCAACCGCAACCGTGCCCTCTTGATAGATGCACTGAGTATGGAACTGTCAATTGTAAATATCTCTAGCCATAACCGTAGCTTACATTGATTTTCTAGAATGGCCTATGGATTTGAATCATCAATGGACAAATTAAACCAACGGCTACGGTTCTGTGATAATTGCTTTACTCAGAGCTGCGTTGTCAAATGTCAATACTTCGAAGGATGAGTGATCTGTCGTTTGTCGTTTCAGGTTTGCTATGAAATATAAATCATCACTTTAAAGATTATTCCAAAGGCTCGAGTGCACAACTGGTGTATATGCTAAGCACTGCATTGTCAGTTGTAATTACCTATACCCATAACGGTACTATGCCTTGATTATACCAGAATTGCTGCGAAACATACATCGTCAAAGGACAGGTTAATCCAACGGCTACAGTACAGAGTTGATTGCTTCACTTTGTACTGTGTTGTCAGTTGCTATTTTCCCGAGGGTTAAATGATATGTCTTTTGTCATTCTAGGATGGCAAGAGGATATATATCATCAGTGGAAACACATTTCCATCTGCAATGGTGCTGTATTCGTGGATGTACTGGGTACCGCGCAGTCAACTGAAAGCATCTCTAGCCATGAACGCAATATACATTGATTATTCTAGTATTGTATTGGAATTTAAGTCATCAAAGGACGAATTATTCCGACGGCTACATCACTGTGATGGTGGCTACACACAGTAGTGTTGTTAATTGCTAAGATCTCGAGGATTAATGGATCTGTCCTTTGTCTTTCTAGATATGCTGCTGAATATAAATCATCATTGATCACATTAATCCAATGGCTACAGTGCTCGCACGGTGAATGTACAGAGTACCGTAATGTCAGTTGTGAATATCTTTAGCCATAACAGAACAATACATTGATTATTCCAGGGAGACAGTGGAAAGTAAATCATAAATGAACAAACTAGTACAACGGCTACAGGACCGAGATGCCGGCTGTAATCAGTACTGCGTTGTCAGTTGTTAATGCGTCGAGGGATGATGGACCTGTGTATTGTCATTCTGGAATTGCTTTGGAATTTACATCTGTGAACAGAACAATGCAACGGCTACAGCGCAGTTGCAATGACTGGTCTCAGTAATGGGATGTCAATTATTAATATTTCGAGGTATAATTCATCTGTTTTTGGTCATTCCACAGCTGCTGTAATACCCAAATGGTCATTGAACAGATTAATCCAGTGCATGCAGTTCTCTGCTGGTGGACGTACTGAGCACTATATCGTCAGTTGCACATATCTCTGGCCATAACCGTACAATACGTTGATTATTATAGAATGCATTTGGAAATAAATGTATCGTTGTTCAAATTAATCCATCGGCAACAGTACTGCGATGGCGGCCCTACTCTGTGCTGTGCTGTCAATTACTAATTTCCAGTGAAACGATTAATATGTCTTTTGTCATTCTAAAATTGCAGTTAAATATACATCATCAGTGCGCATATCAATCCAACGTCTACCTACCTCTATTCGTATATGTACAACGTAACGTAATGTCAACTGACAATTTCCCCAGGCATAACCATAACATGCATTAATCATTGTAGAGTGGCTTTGGAACTTAAGTCATCAATGCACGTATTATTCCAACGGCTACAGTATTGTGATGACGACTGAACCCAGTACCGTGTTGTCCACTTTTAGTATGCGGAGGAATGAAGGGTCTGTGTACTTTCATCCGAGAATTCCTTTGAATTTCACACCAGTAAACAGAGCAGTCCAACGGCTACAGTGCTGTGGTTATGGCTGCACACAGTACTGTGTTGTCATATGCTAATTTCTCGGGAAAGTATGTAACTGCATTTTTCATTCCAGGAATGCTATAGGATAAACGTCATCAGTGAACAGACTAATACAACGGCAATAGTGCTCTCATGATTGATGTGCTGAGTACCGTTCTGTCGGCAGTTACCGTGGCTAGAGATAAACGTATTATGCAATGATTATTCTAGAATAACTTGGGAATATAAATCATCAATGAACATACTTTTCCAACGGCAACAGTGCCCTGTTGCTGGATGTACTGTGTAACGGACTGTCGTTTGTAAATATCTCATGCCATACTCGTACTATACGTTCATTATGCTCGAGTTGTACTGGAATCTACATCATCAGTGGACAAACGATCCAACGTCAACAGCACTGTGATTACGGCTGTACTCAGCTCTGTGTTGTCAATTTTTAATATCGCGAAGTATAATGGATTTGTATATTGCCATTCGTGTATAGGTTTAGAACCTGTATCATCATTGAGCAGATTATTCCAACTGCTACAGTGGTCTTCTGGCAGATGTTCGCAACAATGTACTGCCAAACATAATATCATTCATTAACCATTCTAGAATTGCAGTAGAATTATTCCATCGGTGAACATATTAATACGAAGGCCACAGTACTGTTATGATGGCTGTACTCAGGACTGCGTTGACAACTGTTAGTGTCCCGAAGGAAAATGGTCCTTCATTTTGCATTCCAGTATTGCTGGAAAATATATGTCATCAGTTTGCAGATTATTCCGACGGAATACGCGCTCTGTTGGTAAAGGTACTAGCTGCTGTACTGTCAGTGTAATTAGCACTGGAAATAACCGTTCTGTAAACACGTTATTCTAGAATGACATTAGAATATCTATCATCAGCGAACAAAGTATTCCAACGTCTACCTTTCAGTGACGACAGCTTTTCTCGGTAAATTGTTGGCAATTGCTAATATCGCGAAGTATAATTGTTCTGTCCTGCGTGATTTTACAACTGTTACAGAATCTAAATCAAAACTGAGCAAATTAATCCAATGGGTACAGGGCTCTGTTGGTAGATGTACGAAGTACCGCACTGAAAATTGAAAATGACTCTAGCCATAACCATAGTATTCGTTGACTATTGTTGAATTGCTTTGGAACTTGAACTATCAGTGAACAAATTAATCCAACGCCTACGTTACTGTGATGATAACTGCACTGAGTACTGTATATCCAATCGTTAATATCTCGAAGGACAATGGATCTTCATTCTAGAAATACTGTAGAGAATGCATCATCAGTGGACAGGTGAATGGAGCTGCAACTGTGCTCTGTTGGTGGAAGTACTAGGTGCCATGCAGCTAATTGTAAATTTCACTAACCATAACCGTACTGTACACACGTTATTCCAGTATTACTTTGGAATAAGCATCATCTGTGAACAAAGCAATCCGACGGCTAGATTACTGTGATCATGGCTGTACTCTGTACTGCGTTGTCAGCTGCTAATATGTCTAGAGATAATACATACGTGTTTTGTCACTCTAAAGTTTAAAGGGGATTTAAGCCATAAGTGGTCAGACTATTCCAACGGCAACAGTGCCCTGCTGCTGGATGCACAATGCACCGTACTGTGAACTGTAAGCATCTCTACTTGCCGTACTATGAAGAGACTGCCCTAGATTTTATTTTGAAACTACAACATCAGTGAACAAATGATTCATTGTCTTCAGCACAGTGATAACGGTTCTGTTCAGTACTGTGTTGTCAATTGTTTGTACTTCGAGGTATAGCGGATCTGCCTTTCTTCATTCTAGAAATGCTGATGTATACAAATCATCACCGAAATGATGAATCCAACGTCTACACTGCTCTGCTGGTGGATGTGGTAAATAACGTATTGTCAATTATAGATATCTATAGCCATAGCCATACTGTGCATTGATTATTTTAAAATTACATTAGAACTCGCATCATCAGCGAACAATGTGATTCAACGGTTGCAGTACTGTGATGATGTAAATTCCAAAGGAATACTGGAATAAACAGTGAATGGTATTGCTATGGCTAGGGTATTTAAAATTACCAGCACGGTGCTCAGTACAGCCACCAGCAGATCACAGTGGCCGCTGGATTAATATGCGCAGTGATAATTTAGATCCTATTGCACTCCTAGAACGACAGCAATCATATCAATTATCCCTCGAGAAGTTAGCAACTGACAACGCTGTACAGAGTACAGCTTTCGTCACAGTACTGTCGCCGAAGTATAAGTGTGCCCATCGATGATATAAGTTCCAAAGCAACTCTGGAATGACCAGTGTACAGCACGGCTATGGCTAGAGATAGTTAGAACGAGCAGTACGGTACATAGTACATCCACTAGCAGAGCAGTGAAGCCGTTGGATTAATCTGTTCACGGAGGTTGCATATCCTGCAGCATTTCTAGAACAAAGAAATGAGAATCCACTATCCCTCTTGATATAAATAATTGACAACAAAGTATTGGGTACAGCCATCGTCACAGTAATATAGCAATTCCACTACCTTGTTCACTGATGATATAGATTCCAATGAAGTTCTTTAGTAATGAATGTTTTGTAATGTTCTGTCTAGAGATATTTCCAATTGACTGCACGGTACTCAGTGCTTCCACCATCAGAGCAATGCAGCTGCAGTATCTACCTGTTCCACGACTGTGCATATGTTATAACACTTCTAGAATGACAAACCAGAGATGCATTATCCTTCGAGGTATTAGAAACGTACAACACAACCCTGACTACAGCCATCAGCACATTATTTATGTATACTTTGCATTACTTTCTTCACTTCTTATGTAAGTTCCAAAGCTATTCTAGGATAGTCAATGGACACTACGGTTGTGGCTATAGACATTTACAGTTGAGAGTACGGTACGTAATTCACCCACCAACAGATCACTGTTGCCGTTTGATTAATCTCTCCACTGGCGATATATATTCTACAGCAATTCTAGAACGAGAAATGCAGATCCATTACCCCTCGATGAATTAGAACGTGACAACATAGCACTGACTGCAATCTCCATCGTAGTATTCTGGTCATTCAGTAGCTTTGTCCACTGATGATGAAAGTTCCACAGCAATCCTTTCAGAATCTTTATATGTTACGGTTAGGGCTTTAGTTATTTCCAGTTTTCAGTATGGTACACAATACATCCCCCAATATAGCACTGTAGCAGCTGAATTAAATGTTTCAGTGGTGATTCAAAATCTACAACATTTCTAGATTGACAAAATGCTGGTCCACTACTCCTTGCGTCATTAGCAATTGACAACACACTATTGAGTACAGCCATCGTCACAGTAATGTACCCGCTCGAAAGCTTTGCTCACTGCTGGTGTAAATTCGAGTGTGATACTGGAATAACCGGTGTATAGTGTGATTATGGATAGTGATATTTCAGTTAACAGTACGGCATTTAGTACGTATTCCGACGGGTCACAGTTGCCGTTGAATTAATCTGGCCACTGATAGTGAATATACCAATGCAATTCTAGAGCGGTAGATGCAAATCCATTATCCCCCAGGAAATTAAATGGTGGCAACACTGTACTGTGTACAGTCATCATCACAGTATAGTAGTCGCTGAACAACATTGGCCACTAATGATGAAGTTACCAATGCAATCCCGGAATAATCTTTGCATATTGCGATTATGCCATCAGATATTTCCGCTTGAAAATACGGTACCTATTATATCCACCAATATAGCATTGTGTCAGTTGAATTTATCTGATCAGTGATGATCTATATTCTATAACATTTCTAGAATGTCAAAGTGCAGGTCCACTGCTCCTTCAAATATTAACGATTGACAACATGGTACTGAGTACAGCTATCATCACAGTAATGTAGCCGTTGGAATACCTTGTTCACTGATGATGTATATTCAAAGGCAATTACAGAAAAACATATTTATAGTGTGGTTACGTCTAGTGATATTTACAATTGACGGAATGGCGTACAGTACACCTTGCAGCAGGTACCAGTTGCAGTTGCATTAATTTGGTCACTGATGGTGTGTATTTCACAGCATTTCTAGAGCGAGAAATGCAGGTCCATTCCGGCATAATAATTGTATATTACGGTTAGGGCTTTAGTTAATTCCAATTGAGAGTATACCACATATTACATCCACCAAAATAGAACTGTAGCACTTGAATTTAGCTGATCACTGATAGTATTAGTATTATTTAATATATAACACTTCTGGAATGACAAAATGCAGGTCCGCTATTCCTTGACTTATTAACAATTGAGAGCACAGTTCTAGATATACTCACCTTGCCGTTAATGTAGCAGCTGGACCACTTTGACCGCTGATGACGAAAATTCCAAGGCGATTCCAGAATAGCTTATGTATAGTGCGGTTAAGTCTAGTGAAATTTACAGTAGACAGTATGGCATTCAGTACGTCTTCCAACAGAACTCCCTTGCCGTTGGATTAAACTGTTCAATGATGGTTCAAATTCCATAACAATACTAGAAAGGAAAAACGCAGGTCTACTATCTCTGGAGATATTAACAATTGACACCACAGCACTGAGTACAGCCATCATCACAGTAATGCAGCTCATGGAACACTTTGCCCACTGATGATGTAAATTCTAAAGCGAAACTGGAATGACGTACATATAATGCGGTTATGCCTGGTGATATGTACAACTTGCAGTACCACATTTACTGCACCATCCAACAGTTCACAATTGCCGTAGGAATGATCTGTTCACTGGGACCCTATATTCCTCAGCAATTATAAAGCGAGAAATGCAGGTCCATTATCCCTGGAGATATTAAAATGTGACAACGCACAGCTGAGCACAGTCATCATCACAGTGCAGCAGCCGTTGAAAAACTTTGGTCACTGATGATGAAAATACCAGTGCAATTCCGGAGTAATGATTGTATATTGTGATCATGCAATGAGATGTTTCCAATCGACATCCGGTTTATATTACAACCATCAATGCTGCTCTGTGGCAGTTGAAATAGTCTGCTCAACGCTGACCTTGATTCTATAACATTTCTAGAATGACATTATGCAGGTCCACCATTCCTAGGGTTATTGGCAATTGACAACAGAGAACTGAGAACGGTCATCATCACAGTAATGTTGACGAAGGGCTACTCTGTCCACTGATGATGTAAATTCCAAAGTGAATCCATTATAACCTATGTACTCTGCCGCCATGGTTAGTGATAATTACAATTGACAGTGCGTCACCTACTTCGTCTTCCAACAGATCAGTGATGCCGATGGATTAATGTGTGCACTGATGATGAATATTCCACAGCAATTCTAGAGCGAGAAATGCAGGTCCACTATACCTAGATATATGAAAAATGAAGACACATTACAGAGTACAGCCTCCATCACCGTATTCTAGCCGTTGAACAACTTTGTTTACTGATAATGAAAATTCCAAAGCAATTCTGTCATAATCCACGTATCTCACGGCTAGGGCTCATGTTATTTCCTATTGACAGTATGGTACGGATTTCATCCACAAACACAGCACTGTGGCACATTGTTTCAACTGTTCGAAGATAATTCAAATTACATAACAATTGCAGAATGGCAAAATTCACGTCCGCTAACCCTCGAGATAATAATTGACAACAAAGCTCTGAGTACAGCCACTATCACAGTAATGTATACATTGGAACACTTTGTTCACTTGTGCTGTAAATTCCAAAGTCACTTTGGACTAACATATATAAAATTCGGTTACGCCTAGTGATATTTACAATTGACAAAACGGCATTTAGTACATCTTCCAAATGATCAAAGCTGTCGTTGGATTAATCCGTTCACTGATGTTGTATATTCCACAACAATTCTAGGGCGAGAAATTCATGTCCATTATTCCTCAAGAAATTGACAAATGACATCACAGTACTGAGTTCAGCAACCACCACTGTATTGTAGACGTTCAATGACTTTGTTCACTAATGATACAAATTCCAATGCAATTCTGCAATAATCGATGTACATTACGGTTATGGCTTGAGATATTTGTAACTGACAGTATTGTACCTACTTCATCCTCCAATATAGCACACTAGCCGCATGAATATTCTCCTCAATGTTGATTCAAATACTATAACGATTCTAAAATCACAATATTGCGATCCTCTATCCTTCGAGATATTAGCAATTTACAATACAGTACTGAGCTCAACCTACATCACAGCGATGCAGCTGTTGGAATATCTTGTTCATAGAGGATGTAAATTCGAAAGTGATTCTAGTATAACCTGTGACTTGAGCGGTTATTGTTAGTAATAGCTACAATTGACAGTACCGTCATTTAGTACATACTCCAACAATTGGCTGTTGCCGTTGGATTAATTTCTTCACTGATATTGTACATACCAAAGCAATGCTAGTACCAGAAATGCAGATACATTATCGCTCGCGAAATTAAAAAATGGCAAGACTGTACTGAGTACATCATCACAGTATTGTGGCCGTTGAATGACTTTGTTCACTGATGATGTACAATCCACAGCAATTACAGGAAGAGGAATGCTGGTCCATCATTCCTCAGGAAATTAAAGTGTGAAGACACAGTACTGAGTACAGCCTTCGTCACAGTATTGTAGCCGCCGAATAGTCTTGTCCAGTGATGACGTGAATTCCATAGCAATTCTGAAGTAATCCGCGTATACTACGGTTGTCTTGAGCTACTTCCAATTAACAGTACTGTATTCATTACATACTCAAGTATAGCACGGTACCTGTTGTATAATTCTATTCAACGATGATTCAATTCCTGTGAAATTTGTAGAATGACAAAATAAGATACAATGACCCTCACGATAATAGCTATTTGCAACACAGTACTTACTCCAACCAGCATAACACTATTGAAGCCGTTTGGCTACTGTGTTCACTGATAAGGCAAATTCGTATGTGATTCTAGTATAACCGTTGCCTTGTGTGGTTAATAGTAAGTGATATTTACAACTGACAGTGCGGCATTTAGTGTGTCTTACAACAGATCACTGTTGCCGTTGTATTGACATGTTCACTGATATATATTCAACAGGAATTCTAGAACACGAGATGCAGATCCATTATACAAACGAGAAATTGAAGAATGACGACACAGTACTGAGTACAGCCTTCATCACTGTATTGTAGCCGTTGAATAGTTTTGTTCACTGATGATGTAAATTCCAAGGCGATTCTAGAGTAATCTACGTATACTACGTCTGTCGTGAGACATTTCGAATTGACATTATTGTACTTTCTTTGTCTACCAGTATAACACAGTGTCCGTTGGATTACTCCGTTCAATAATGATCCAAATGCTGTAACAATCCTAGAGTGAAGAAATAGAGATCCATTGACCCTCGAGATATAAGGAATATACAACACACTACTGAGTACACCCACAATCACCGTAATGTAGCCGTTGGAATACTATGCTCACGGATGACGTAAATTAGATAGTGACTCTAGATTAACATATGTATAGTGCGATTATGGCTAGCAATACCTACAATTGACAAAACTGCGTTCAGATCTTCTCCCTACAGAACACAGTTGCCGCTGGAATAATCTGTACACAGATGATGTATATACCACAGCATTTATAGAAAGAGAAATGCGGCTCCATTGTCCTTCGAGAAGTTAAAGTATGACGACACAGTACTGAGTACAGCCATCACGAGAGTATTGTAGCCGTTGGACTACTTTGCCCACTGATGATGAAAATATCAAAGCAATATCGGGTTAATCATTTTATATTACGCTTATAGCTTGAGTTATTTCCAATTCACAGTACGGTACATACCAAATCCACCAGTATAGCGCAGTAGCTGTTGGATTATTCGGTTCAATGTTGATTTAAGTTATATAAAAATTATAGAATGATAAAATACGGATCCATTGACCCTCGAGATATTAGCAATTTACAAGACGGTAATGAGTACAGCCACCATCAAAGTAATATAGCCGTTGGACTACTTTGTTCACTGATAATTTAATTTCGAAAGTGATTGTAGTATAACCCTTGTATAGTGCGGTTATGATTTGTGCCATTTGCAACTGACAGTACGGCACTTACAACGTCTTCCAACAGATCACTGTTGCCGTTGGATTGATCTGTTCACTGACGATTTAAAATCCACAGCAATTATAGAACGAGAAATGCAGATTCATTATCCCTTGAGAAATTAAGGAATGACGACGCAGTACTTAGTACAACCATCTTCACCGTATTGTAGCCGTCGAATAATTTTGTTCACTCGCGATGTATATTCCATAGTAATTATAGAGTAATCTCTGCATATTACCATTGGCATGAGCTATTTCCAATTGACGGTACGGCAGTTATTGCATTCACCATTATACCACAGCGGTCGTTATATTAATATATTCAATGATGATTTAAATACTGCACCAGTTCTGGAATGACAAGATACGCGTCCATTTATTCTCGAGTTATTAACAGTTATCATCAGTGTACAATGTGCACCCGCCACCACAGTCATATAGCCGTTGGACTACTATGTTCACTGATAATGTAAATTCGAAAGTGATTGTAGTGTAACCTACGTATTGTGCGGTTATGGTTAGCGACACATACACTTGACGGTACGGCATTTACTACGTCCTCCAACAAATCTCTCTTGCCCAAGGAATGATCCGTTCACTAATGATATATAACCCACAGCAAATAACGAACGGGAAATGCAGGTACATTATCCCTCGAGAAGTTAAAGGTTTACGGCGCCGTACCGAGTACAGCCATCATCACTGTATTGTCGCCGTTGAATTGCTTGTTCACCGATGATGAAAATTCCAAAGCATTTTACGAATAATCATTTCATGTTACGTTCATGGCTTGAGATATTTCAAATTGACATTACGGTACTTACTAAATCACCCAACATATCAAAGTAGCTGTTGGATCATTCTGTTAAATGACGATTTCATTTCCATAATAATTCTAGAATGACAAAATACAGATCCATTGACGCTCGAGACATTAGTAATTTACAACATAGTGATGAAACCCCCGACAATCACAGTTATGTAGCCGTTACACTACTTTGTCCGGTTATAAATTAAATTCGAAAGTGATTCTCGAATAACCTATGTATAACGCGGTTATGGTTAGTGATAGTTGCAATTGACGGCACGGCATCCAATACATCGTGCAACTGATCGCAGTTGCCGTTGGATCAATCTGCACACTGTCAGCGTGTATTCCATAGCAATTTTAGAACGAGAAATGCAGATGCATTATCACTCGAGAAATTAAACAATGACAACATAGAACTGACTACGGTTATCATCACAACATTGTGGCCGATGAATTACTTTGTCCAGGCACGATGAAAGATACAGAGCAATATCGGTATAATCATTTTATATTAAGTTTATGGCTTGAGATGTTTCCAATTGACAGTATGGCATTTCCTAAATCCACTAATGCAGCACAGTGGCTGTTGGATTCATCTGCTCACTGATGATGTGTATTCCACAGCAATTCCAGAACGAGAAGCGCAGATCCTTCATTCCTTGTGATATTGACGAATGTCAACAGAGTACTGATTACAGACGTCATCAGAGTAATGTTGACGATGGACTACACTGCACACTGATGACGTAAATTCGACAGTCAGTCCTGTATAACCTATGTATTGTGCAGTTATGGTTAGTTACATTTACATTTGAAAGTACGGCATTTGGTACGCCCTCCTTTATATGACTCACGCCGCAGGATTGACCTGCTCACTGAGGATGTAGAATCCACAACAATTGTAGAACAAGTAATGCAGATCAATTGCCCCTCGAGAAATTAAAGAATGACGACGCAGCACGGAGTACACCCATCATCACAGTATTGTAGCTGTTGAATAATTTTGTTCACGGACGATGTATATTCCATAGCAATTCCAGAGTAATCTCTGTATATTACAGATGGCTTGAGCTATTCCCCATTGAAAGGGTGGAACATATTAAATCCACCAATGCAGCACACTAGCTGCTGGATTATTCTGTTCAATGATAATTTAATTTTCATAAAAATTGTAGAATGACAAAATACAGAGCCATTGTCCCTCGAGTCATTAGCAATTTGCAACACTGCACTGAGTACACCCATCATCACGGTAATGTGGCGGTTGGACAACTGTGTTCACTGTTAATGTAAATTCGATGGTGATTCTAGTATAACATATGTATTGTGCGGTTATCGCTAGTGATATTTACAATTGACTGTACGGCATTTAGTACGTCCTCCAATAGATCACTGTTGCCGTTGAATTGGCATGTTCACCGATGATGTATATTCAACTGCTCCTCGGCCTGGAAATGCAGATCTATTGTTCCTTGGGAAGATAACAAATGACAACAAAGTACTGAGTTCAGCTATCGTCACGTTGTTGTTGCCGTCGAATTGCTTTGTTCACTGATGATGGAAACTCCAAAGCAATTTCAGAATAATCGTCTTGTATTACGTTTACTTCTTGAGATATTTCCAATTGATGCTGTGGTACTTACGAAATTCACAAATATATCACAGTAGCTGTTGGATAATTCGGTTCAACGATTATTTAAGTTCTATAGAAATTATAGAAGGACAAAATACAGATACACTGACCCTCGAGACATTAGCCATTTACAACACAGCAGTGAGTACACTCAACATCACTGTGGTGTAGCCGTTGAATTACTTTGTACACTAATGATGAAAATTTCAAAGCAATATCCGAATAATGATTTTATATTACGTTTGTGGTTTGAGATACTTCCAATTGATGATATGGTACTTACTAAATCCACGAATACATCACAGTAGCCTTTGGATTATGCTGTTGAATGACGTTTTCATTTCCTTAAAAATTCTAGAATGACAAAATAGAGATCAATTGACTCTCGGTACGTTAGCAATTTGCAACAAAGTACTGAATACACCAACCATAACAGTTATGTAGCCGATTCAGTACTTTGTCCGCTTACAATGTAAATTCAAATGTGGTTCGAGAATAACCTACGTATAATGCGGTTACAGTTAGTGATAATTACAATTGACAGTACGGCATTTAATACATCGTGTAACAGATCTCAGCTGACGTTGGATTAACCTGTTCACTGTCAAAGTATATTCCGAAGCAACTCTAGAACGGGAAACGCAGGCCACCTGTCACTCGAGAAATTAAACCATCACAACATAGAACTAACTACAGTTATCATGAGAGTACTGTAGCCGTTGAGTTACTTTGTTCACAGGCGATGAAAGTTACAAAGCAACTTCGGAATAATCATTTTATAGTACGTTTATGGCATGAGAAATTTCCAATTGACAGTATGGTACATTCATTAGCCACCAACATAGCAGAGTGGCTGATGGATTATTGCTCTCAACGATGATTTAATTTCTATAAAAATTCGAGAGTGACAAAACACGTATCCTGTCAGCCTCGAGATGTTAGGGATTTAAAACAGAATACTGAGTACCCCCACCATCACAGTAATGAAGCCGTTGGACTACTATGTTCACTGATAGTGCAGATATAGTGCGGATATGGTATAACCAATGTCTTGTGTGGCTATGTTTAGTGATATTTACAATTGGTAGTACGGCATGAAGTACGTACTCCAACAGATCGCTCTCGGTGAGCAGATTATTTCAATGGCTGCAGTATTGTATAAGTGGCTACACTCAGTATTGTAGTGCCTGCTGTCAATATTACTACCGATATATCACTTATCAGTTCATCATTCAAGAATTGCTACGGTGATTGTATCGTCAGTGAATAGACTATGCCAACGGCTTCAGTGTTTTGTTGCTAGATGTACGAGGTACCGTAAGCTGAAATGTAAATATCTCTAGACATAACCGTACCATACATTTGTTACTACAGAACCTCTGTGGAATTTACATCATCAGTGAACAAATTGTTTGAACTGCTACGTTACAGTTGTGATTGCTGCACTCAATACTGTGCTCTCAGTTGACAAAGTCGCAAGTGATAATGAATCTAACTTTTATCATTCTAGATATGTCGTAGAATATAAGCCATCAGTGACCTGACTACTAAAACGGCTACGGTGCCCTGTTAACGGCCATACCCAGTACTGTCTTAGTATACGTCTATGCCCCTAGAATCAATTGCTCCATCCATTGATCATTCTACAATTGCTGTATGGCTTTGAATATCAGCGAACTGGCTTATGCAGTGCCTATGGTATCGTGCAATTCGGTACCCCCAGTACTATATTGTCTACTGTTATTGTCACTGCCTATGCGCGATGTATCGGTTCATTATTCTAGAATTGCTATAAAAATTAAATCGTCATTGAACGTATTAGTACAACTTCAAAAGTGCTCTCTTGGTGAGTGTACTAGGTTCCGCACTGTCAATTGTAAATATCCCTAGCCATAACCGATCTATACGTTGATCATCCTAGAGTTGGTGAGGAAGTTAGGACAGTACACAAATTAATACAACAGCTGTATTAGAGTGATGATGTACTGGATACGGCTTTCTCAATTGTCAATATCACTACCGATATATGATCCATCCATAGATCATTCTAGAATGACTGTTGAATTGAAATCATCAGTGAGCAACTTAATACAAAGGCTAAGCTACAGGGGTAATGGCTGCACTCAGTACTGTGCTGTCATTTCCTAATATCTTTGGCAACAAAGTTTCTGTCTTTTGTAATTCTAAAATTGCTATAGGAATCAAGTCATCATTGAAGAGATTAATACAACGGCTACAGCGCTCTGTTCGTGGGAGTAATAGGTTCCCTACTCTCTATTGCTTATATCTCCAGACGTCATCGTATTATGGATGGATTATTCCGGCATTGCCGTGGCGTTTACGTCATCAGAGGTGTTATGAACACAACGGCCACTGTAGCAAATTGCCTTGGAACTGACAATGTCTTTGAACAAAGTAATTCATCAGTTACAACACAATGACGGCGGCTGTACTCCGCACTGTGCTGTCAATTGTGCACATCACGAGTCTAAATGGGTCCGCATTTCTCTTTCTGGAATGGCTGTAGGTATACATAATCAGTGAACATACCACTCCATCAGGAAAGTTCCACTATTGGTAGACGTTCAGTTGCCGTGCTTTCAATTATAGATATCAGTAGCCTTAACCCCACTATCCATACGTTGCTCTAGAATTGCCTTCGAATTTACGCCATCAGTGAACAAAGTAGTCCAACGGCTTCATTACAGTGATAATGGCTGTACTAGGTACCGTGTTGTCAATTGTACAACGTCGACGTTAACATTACCAGTACTTTATTATTCTAGAACAGATATAGTACTTAAATTATCATTGAACAGGATAATCTAACGGCTACAGTGCTGTATTATTGGATTTAATGAGATCCATACTGTCAATTGTAAATATCTCTGCACATGCCCGTCATGTTCATTGACTATTCTTGAATTGCCTTGGTATATACATCATCGGAGAACAAGGTAATGGCACGGCGACAGTACTGCGGTGATTGCTGCACTCAGTAGTGTGATATAAAATGTTCATATCTCGAGGGGTAATGGATATCCCTTTTTTCATTCTTGAATTGCGGTAGGATATATATCATCAATGAACAGTTTAATCAGACGGCAACATCCTTCTGCTGGTGTATAAACCAAATACCGTGCTGCCAATTGTAGATATCTCTAGCCATAACCGCACTATACATTGGTCATTCTAGATTTGCTTTCTAATATAAGTCATCAGTGATAAAAGTGTTCCATCTGCTGCAGTAATGCGATAATGGCTGTGCTCAGCACTATGTTGTCAATTGGTTATTACTGGATGGACATTGGATATGCATTCTGTAATTCTAGAACTGCTATGGAATTTACGTAGTCCGTGAGCGGATTAATCCAACAGCTGCAGTGCTCGGCTGGTGTATGTACTACGTACCGTACTCTCTGTTGTAAGTATCTCTAGCCATAGCCGTACTACACATTCGTCATTGTAGAATGGGTGTGGAACTTATACCACCGATGAAGAACTTAATCCAACGGCTACAGTGATGTGATGATGGCTTATCGCAGTACTGTGTTGTCAAATATTAATATCTTTTTCGACAATGGATATGTCTTTTGTCATTCTGGAATTGCCACTATTCCTAAATCGTCAAGGAAATGATTAACCAATCTTCTAGAGTGCACTGCCGACGGATGTACAAAGTACCTTTTTGTCAATTGTAAATATCTCTAGCCACCAACGCACTATACACTGATTACTCTATACTGACTGTGGATTGTAAATCATCAATGAACAACTTGATCCAACGCCTGCAGTGCTCTGTCGGCATGTGTGTTATGTATAGTGCTGCCAATTATAAATACGTCTAGCCATGACCTTACTATACATTGGTAGGTATAGCATTGCTTAGCAGCATACATTATCAATGGACAAGGAAATCAAACGACTACAGAACCGTGATGGAGGCTGTACTCAGTGCTGTGTAGTCAAACCATGTTACGTAGACGAATGATGTTTCTGCGTATCGTCATTCGAGAATTGCTTTTTAATTTACATCAGTGAACAAAGCAGTACAGTGGCTATAGTGCTGTGATGATGGCTATTGTAAGTACAGCGATGTCGATTGTTAGTACCTCGAGGAATGATGTATCTGCAATTTGTCATTCTATAATTACTATAAAATATGAACCATCACTGAATAGATTAATCCAAAGGCAGCAGCGATCGACCGGTGGATTTACTTAGTAAATTGGTGTATGATGTAAATATCTCTGGCCTTTACCGTACGATACATGGGTTATTCTAGATTGGCTTTGGAATTTAAATCATCATTAAGCAAAGTAATCCAACGGCTAGAGTACTGTGATGATGGCTGTACACAATAATATTCTGTGAACAACTAATAATACGGAGGATAATGGATCTGACCTTTGTTATACTAGAACTTCGACAGAATATATATCTTCAGTGAACACAATAGCCATAAGGTTACAGAGCTAAGCTGATGGATGGACTAAGCGGCGTAATGTCAGTTGTAAATATCTCTACACATAACCCTTCTATACATAGATTATTCTTGAAAGGCAGTGGTTCCTAAATCATCAACGAAGGAAGCAATCCAACGGCTACCGTACCGTGATGATGTCTATACTGAGTACTGTGTCGTCAATTGTTAATGTGTCAAGGGATGATGGATCTGCGTATTGTCATTCTAGAATTGCTTTAGCATTTCCCTCAGTAAGCAAAGCAGTATGACGGGAGCAGTACTGTGATGATGGTTGTACTGTGTACTGCGTTACCAATTGTTAATATCTCGAAAGATAACGGACCTTCACCTTTTATTCCAGAATTTCTGTAGAACATGAATTGTCAGTAGACGCACTAATCCAAAGTCAACCGCGCTATGTTGATTGATGTGTTTAAGCACCGCAGTCTCAGTTGCTAGTATTTCTAACCATACCTGCACTAGCCGTTGATCATTCTCTAATTACTTTCGAATTATCGTCATCAGAAGGCAACAAATCCAATGTGAACAGCACTGTCATGATGGCTGTACATAGTACTGTGTTGTCAATTGCTAATATCTCGAAGGATAATGGATGTTCATTCATCATTCTAGAATTGCTGTAGGATACTCACCATCAGTGGGCAGATTAATCCAACGTCAACGGTGTTATGTCGGAAGAGGTACCATGTGCTATGATGTCAATTGTAAATATTACTAGCTATAACCTTATTATACATGGGTTACCTTAGAACTTCTTTGGAATTTACTACTTTTTGGAATCGTCAGTGCTCAAAGTATTTCAACGGCTGCATTACTGCGATCATGGCTGTACTCATTCCTGC